>NC_064619.1:294866899-295170961 GCF_023898315.1 Schistocerca nitens
GTGCAGCTACATTTTTAGAATCAAAAACACTGAGAGCAAGGGTAACATTCTGTCTCTCAATAGAAGCTGGATACACTGCCTTTCTCACTAGCTTTGGAGCAAGTTTCAACAGTTTATTTTTCTCAGAATGAAACCTCATCTAGCATCACTGAAATTACCTTGTCACTTCCCTGAAGAAATTTATTTTTCTCTCTCAAAAAAGTTACCTGTGATGGACCAATACAAGGTTTATTTGGACCCATTTTGCATAGAAACTGCCTTAAATAGACAGGATGAGGTAATGTTAACACATTTGATTTTCTCAAGTGATGGTAGGCACCAGGAAATGAAAAGCAAATGGTTGCTGCCCATATCAAAAGTTCAGGAGAATATCTACTTTGCTTCGTTATTGCAAGTTGTAATTGCTCCAAAACAAATTCTAGGTGCTATTTCAGCGTCAAAATCACTACCAGCTTTCAGTGCTTGTTTGAGAACACTGACTAAAATTATAATCTTGTCAATGGTGCCAGTAGAGTTATCTGTGAAACCATTTAGGTGACTCACCAGATTGTCAAATTTCGTCCACTTATCACATTTCAAGTTCTCTTCGTCCCCAGACTGTAGTATCCATTTCAAGGTTTCTGTAGGCAAACACACATTTTTGTGAAACACTTTTACTTCCAAGGAACTTGATATCTTGACGCTAACTGAAACTAATGGCACATCACTGACTGAATCATCCTTTAATTTAATGAAAGATACGTAGTCATCCTTTGCTAAAATTGTAAATGGACAAACATTCCTTTTCTGCATTTCGCTTTTAAAATGCTGAAAGTCAGGTATATTGTCATTTTCGCACCACTTGCTGAAACTACATTCATCACGTTCCAGTAGCTGTTGAACATGATCTTCAGGATTCTTTCTTTCCTTAGGAACTGGTACTGTGTGATAAGAAGGTTGATTAGGAAAAATGGTTGAAATTGCATCATTTGTTAATTTTGGTATTTTTCGTGGCACACGTATTGGTTCACTATTTTCCACAGGAGAAATGCCTTCCCTAACCACAAACTTAGGCTCAAAATGCTTAATGCATACCACAGCTTTATCGTTCACTTCAAAATTATCTCAATGAATTAGTTTAATCCATTTGTTCCTCAATGCTGTTTCCTTGGGAAACTTAAATGTTGAGGTATCGTATGTTTTGCCGTAATTGGATTTACATCCTGGTACACAACAGCTACGACCCATCGCAAGAACAGTTTACACTTTAAATTATGCCGAACTTACTACAGAATCTAGAAAATAAATACTAGCGTAGCACTTGTGACGACATTCACAGCATAAATAACAGCTAGTAATAAATGCTTTCGCTTCTCTTGAACGTCACGTATACAATGTTACACACACGCGTTGTGGAAACACAAACACGCTGGTTTGTTTTCCCCCACGATTGCCGCCATATTGTCAAATATCGATATCTGCCTTAAGGTCTGATTTATTGTAGGTGGTCTTGCATTAACATGCTGAAGGAGAGATCGGTCAATGGGTCGACGAAATCATCGAATTCGAAACTCGATTACAGCAAACTGCTTCTCACGCACTGACATACTGTAGTTACGTTATACACCGCCATGTTACACATCATAATTCTGAGTCCTCTAGCTGCAGAGGGTTGCAAACCGTAGACATTAACAATAAAGATGTACAACGTTAATAACGTTTGTTTTATTTCAAAAGCTTGAAGAATTTTCAATACTGGTTAGTACACCTCATATACCATGAGCAAATACTCAACCATACAGAATTCGCGACCTAGTTTTTAATCATAATTTTCGTCGCATCCCCCTTCGCCTTCTTGTCAAATGATAACAATTTATATAATAATCTATTTTGAGTATTTTGATGGAAAAGCTACAAAGTTAAAAATCTTACAGATTACCAAGAATAAGTATGTTTACTGCTGTTTCACAACACTGATCCGCTACAACGGCAAAACCAGAATCGATAACCGTCTATTGCTCTCAGTGTTGCCAACAGTAAAATGGAATTTTCCGTTAAATAGCTTATTCAGAAGACCTAGAGCCCACTAGATTTTTTTCGTGCGTTTAACAAAATCACTAGATTGTTATTTTTTTAAGCATTGAGTACATTGAATAGCCAAAAATATGAGACAATTCATTTTATCCCTTATGTTTAAAGCTAGAACAGTATTATGCTATGCGACACAGTGAACTTACATAAGAGAAAATGAAAAGCTTGCGATCATCAACATCTTCTTTGACAGAAGGTTCAACACCAGAGGCAGAGGTAGTGGCGGATGAAGCACATTCGAATGTTTTATGTGCTGTAACAGTTCCTATTTGCCTCAGGACTTCTGTTGACAGTTCATAATTGTGACAACATTGTTTATTCCTTCTCATTCCCGCTCGAATTGCCAACATCGAATTCATCAAGACACCTGTGAACACGTCGCTTCGGTTTTCATACTATTCCTCACTTCAGTTTTAATAACGTTCAGCTCTTTCCACTTCTGTTTTCGACCACGGTAACACTAAACGTGACAATGTAAACACTGCCAGTTCGTGAAATTGATTGCTGTCACTTTCATCTTTGTATTTAAACACAACAGAAATTAATAGTGTCTGTGGTTTCGGACCATTTGACAAGAGTTAAATTTCTCCACTGAAAATCAATTTTTGTTATTGTAGCATGATCGATGTTACACGTTTTAGGGATAGGAATCAATGGCTCTTTAACAACCTGAAGAGCTCTGGACACTGAAATAAGTGAAATTTTCCTCAAAATTTCAATGTTGTCTGGAAGTCTCTGCAACAACTGAATAATTAAGTCAGACAAACTTGATGCATCTCTGACGTAGTACATGTTCTTGTTCTGGGTGCATTGAGATTTTCGCAGTTCATCAGTTTTTTTTTCGCATTCATATCCTAGATGTGGTTTGGATGCAAGTGCTTCTCAAAATCAAAAGTTATTTTGCTTTGCACAAGATATGTAGGGACAACAACTTCTTTCATCAACGTCTCTATTAACACAAGAGGTCATTTAAGGGTATGCATGGGTCCCCTGTGCTGGATTCAAAATGTTTATTGACCATCTGAAAATATGAAAGAATCGGCTTTAAAAATATTAAATATGCTAAATTGCATTCATCAGAAAACACAGCACGAAGCATTTCTGCAGTGGTGCGTTGTCTTTGTTCGAGTTATTTAAAAGTGTATCTTAAACTCTAACCATTGGTCTGCAATTCTTGTTACCGCGGGTTCTATGGGCAACCGTCGTGTATCGCATTCGCGTTGGAATTTTGAGGGGTCTGATAAATATCACGATACAACTGTTGACGAGTTGAAGAATGCAAAAACTAATTATATGTTTCCCTAACTAAGAATTCAAGATTTCTTGGCAGCGTTTCACTCGCAGCAAAAGTAGCAAGCTGAATCGAATGTCGTACACATTTTGTAAGGATAAAATGCGAAATGACTTTTTTCAAAATTGTTAACACCAGCCATTAAATCTGCACTGTCTGTGCCTGTACCCCGCAGCTAGTTTAGATCTAATTTGAATTACTGAAATGCGTGTTTAATTTCTGTTACAATAGACTGTGTATTACAATGCTCGAGGTTGGCCACTTTCAAAATTGTTGAAATGATCGCGTTGGTTGCAGCATTGTAGTATATTACTGTTATTCCTAAAAAATTGATCACACTAATATCTGTTGATTCATCAATTAAAATCCAATACATGCTGTCACCGACATATTGCCGCAAATTTTCCACAAAATAGGGTCTTACTATATGTTTTATAGCTGCACTACACTTCATTCTATGTATTTAAAGTTTTTTGGTGACATCACTGTCTGTGAATTTACTCTTGCACAAATCGCTTATGTGGTCGCATGACATGACCGCACAATGGCTGGAGACAAATGATGCAAAGGAGCCTTCAGCTTAATTCACTTGTAAAGAGTCCTTTACGGCTTTGAAAGATATTTTTGTTTCTTTTACGCTAGAAAATGGCGCTGCTGCTATCTAGTGTTTTTTTGTGTCACAGTGGCTTAATATACCAGTATAAGGCGCCAACAAAGTGCAACAAAATTTACAATATGAGTTTATGTCATCACATTCAACTATTTCTAGTTATTCTACAAATTTACTATCGGGCAGCCATTTATAAGGGGCATTTAAAAAGAAACGAACCAGAGTGATAATTACAGAAACCAGTACCTGTATGTTAGAAGTTTTGACCCTGGCTGTTGAGACACTTGTCCCGTGGTGAATGGCTGTCTCATAAAATTCCCGGGGTTGCGATGTGAACCAGTTCCGCACGTAAAGCTGGGCGTCGTCGTCCGAGGTGAATCGTTTGCCCTTCCAAGCCTTTTTAAGGGGACCAAAAACGGCGTAATCGCAGAGAGAGAGAGGTCCGTACTGTATGGAGAGTGGCCGAGAACCTTCTATTTGAATTTCTGCAGGAGTGCCGCGACTGTATTGCCCATTGAAGCTTTGCATTGTCTTGGAGCAGAATGACCCCACACGTGAGATTGTCTGGTCGTTTTGATTTGATTGCTTGGCGAAGGGTGGTCAAGGTTTGTGAGTAGCCTAACGTTGGGCACTCGTGTGGACGATGATGTCCAGCTGTATATGCGGAACTGGTTCACATCGCAGCCCTGGGAATTTTATGGGCCGGCCATTCACCGCCTTGTGTCACAGCAGAACAAGTGCCTCAACAACCAGGATCAATATTTCTAACATAGAGGTACTGTTTTCTGTAATTATACCTACGTCTTGTTTCTTTTTGAACGCCCCTTATAGCACGAAATGTCTGTGTATACTGTGCCTTTACCCTTATTTAACACTAAAAAAAAACTTCCACTGACGTAATAAAACACCGCTTTAACAACGGCACAATGTTTCCTGGGACATGAGGATGCCTATTCTGTATCTTTCCGCCATTGTGCCGATCGTTTGGGTACTCAAGAGCGCCGAACGGTCTAGTACTCGAATTAGAGCCCCAGCATTATTCAGTATGCATTTCGGAAGCGATACCGTTCGGCTCTAGAGAACCGAAGCGCTGTTGTCGGTTCGCGTCGCGCAAGCCAATCAAAAGCAAGCGGCCGCAGATCCGCACATGGGCACTGCAGCGCACACAGCGCCACGAACACAAAGCGGCTAGCAGACGACACAGGCGCGCTATTCTTCGAAGTACCGAAAATTGCGTTTACGTTGCCATAAAACATGAAGCCGCATTCCATCGAGCTTGTCTCCTCCTTAACAGTATCAGGCGCAGTATACCCATTTCCATGATTCTCAGCTGAAATACATAGAAATTTTTACGGTTTCCCTGTCCGCATATTTCCATGCATGCATAATAACGATGGTGTATTTGACTGTATTCTACAGATTGTCGTAAATGCCGCACTATGTCGTCTGATTCTCATTCACACTGACATCGTGTTTTGGATTTTACGTTTCGGAAAATGACTTACGAATAGTGTGTAGTACCACATTGTACTAATACATCTATAAAAACATCCTAAAATTGATTCTGAGAGTTTCAAACAATAAGAAGATAAACAGAATGTGGTTATAACTCGCTCCTTGAGATCCAAATCATTAAGTAGCCCACTTCCCTGTATGATACGTCAACGATTTGGCTCTTAAAAACAAAATTGAAAAAAAAAACGCATTTTCGAGAGCTCCTGCAGTTGGTCGAAGTTTATAACATGCATCTCATGAATGAAAATGTTTCGTATATGGTGGTACAGTCTAAAAATATTAAGGCGGAGATCTTTTATCTCTGTCTACTGTTGTTGAGGATTCGATCGCAAATAAATACTTATGACAAACAAGATTATGAAGATGACTACTGCTAGTTGCATTCCCAGTAATTGAAGTTGTGCTCTTAGATTCCTGTCTAACCGCTTACTCGGAAATCGCTACATATTCGGAAAAAATGGTGAATTATTTCTGACAAGGAAAAATATTAAGGTCGCTGTCGGTTGTTTCACTCACAGGAATTTCATATTTCGTTGTTTAAACACACAGAAATAACGAAATCATTACTGAGGAAGTGCGCTCTTACTTGTAAGTAATAACAAATATTGCAGACAAATCTTAACTTACACGAATAACAATGTCTCAAAATGTGTTGCATATATGAAGAGGAAAAAACAATTTTTTGCACCCATCCGTGCGCTAAACCGTGTCCTTTCGCATCGCATTCCCGCCTGCTGACCACTTTGCCGCGCCAAACAATAGAACAGCATCCCTCAAGTCTTGTAGTATCGAGCAGAGGAACGTAGGCTGACTTCGTTGCACAATAGTGCTACGTTAACTCATAAATGGGTGATAGTTTCGAAGGTTTCCAATATCAGGCTTCACATAATTGCTTTCCATTGTTACTTGAAAGTTGTAAATACGTTTCGATAATTACTAACTAAACCATCTGTGGGAAGAAGTACTCAAAGTCACTAGTAACGTCAGTTCACACTCGTATAATATACGTAAGCAGAGCCGATGTCTTGATATTTAATGACCTTTAAACTCTTATTTGCATAAAAATAACACATATTTTGAGAGAATATTGACCGAAAACTTTTTTTTATGTAATCATTCACAGTAACAACCTAACCTAACCATATTTCTAGCAAAGGAAAATAGTCTATTATGAACTCACTTTCCAACCGGATGCGTCCCCTGGCGATTCTTTAGTAACACAATCACTAAATCCAAAGCTAAAACAGCTAAATATGTTTAAAATAATAAATTATAAGTGTACATAAACCACAGCTCACCGATCGACAGGGCCATAGCGAAATCCAAAACCTCTCGGTACAATTTTCGTAAAATCGGTGGGAGGAGCGTCCGTTAACAGGTCTCAGAAGCTTAGTGAATAGGAGATTTAGATAAAGAACCGAAAATGACGTCAACACCGAGACTAACCCACTAAACCGATCGGTATGACCGATACAGAATAGGGCACCTGGCAGTCGGCGGCAAACGTGAACAAACGAGGACTTTACACGCATAGCTTCCAGCCAACTCCCTTGTTCTCTACTTCTGCGACAGCAGGACTGACTCAAAGGTCATATGGGTCGGTGATCCTTTCTGGTGTTGCGAGAGTCGTATTCGAACACCTCAACACATCGAGATCATCCTCTGCACTTATTTCAAAATAAGGAATGGAAACAGCGACCAATGCACGACACAAAGCAAAGCGGAGTACATGAAGCATTCGGTAACGGCTAAGGTGCAATTGTCATTGTAAACGTGGCAGTTGTACATCGTCGTTGCCGTAAACGTGGTAGTTCAGGTCCGATCTCTATCGGTATTTTCCGCAACGGTAGACCAACCCCCCACACCCCCCAAACTCAATTTCCACGTAAAAGTGTGCGTATAATATGTACTACGCGTACAGACGGAGATTTATTAATACTGTGGTATATAACAATAAGAGCGATAACAATACAGGAGCGAAGAAATTACTTTAAACTAACTTATGCTAAGAACAACACACACACACCCATGTCCGAAGGAGGACTCGAACCTCCAGCGCGAGGGGCCGCGGAGTCCGTGACATGGCACCTCAAACCACGCGGCGAAACGAAGACAGAATAAAATGTAACAGTATTTTGAAAACACAGAATAATGTGTATTATAAATGTTTAGCTGACAAATGTAAGGGCTAATAGGCGTCAGAAAATTAAATAGTATGTTGCGTGGATCAAGAATTTTTAAAAATAATTTTTCTGTAAAGCTACCCAAATATTTTTAAAAGCCACTAGCTGCAAAATTTGCGCACCAGACAGGTTCTCAAAACAACCAGATTTTATGGGAAAACAACTAACTTGGCAACAATGATTGCTCTCTCTTAAAGATAGCGCGCGGAAATTTGATTACCTCAGGGGATGCGGCATGGCGGGGGGAAAGTAGCATAGCCACTGCGGGACGTGAAGATGTGAGACGGTGATTTTATTTCTTCTTTCCGCTTCCAGTGTGGCAACTGACGGGTGAGCGCGTCTCGTACCGATAGCTGTAATTACATGCTTCAGTAAAGTGCGTTCATCAGTACACATCATAGAGATAATCACCTTCAAATGTGGCTCTTACTAGAAGCTGTTTATACAACGCTGTTACTAGACACAACATGCACGTGACACAAAACTTCGACCTGATCCTAACGTTGCTGTGTCGTTTCTGCTTTGTAGAACCGAAAATATCGTGCATATGTTGGTTGCCTGCGTTGTGTTCGAAGCGTGGAAGTTGTTCCCTCGAAACCCCACCAATTGCCGCTAAAATTATCATGAAACTGAACACAATTCAGCAATGCCGGCCGCGGTGGTCTAGCGGTTCTAGGCGCTCAATCCGGAACCGCGCGACTGCTACGGTCGCAGGTTCGAATCCTGCCTCGGGCATGGATGTGTGTGATGTCCTTAGGTTAGTTAGGTTTAAGTAGTTCTAAGTTCTAGGGGACTGATGACCTCAGAAGTTGAGTCCCATAGTGCTCAGAGCCATTTGAACCATTTTTGAACAATTCAGCAACCTGTCTAGGGTCAAGATTTCTTATTTGTTTAGAGACTGTGAATTGCCATCAGAATATACAGCTGTACTTACACGCTGTTTGCTTTCTACATCTACATCATACTCCGCAAGGCACCTAATGGTGTGTGGCGGAGGGTACTTTCGGTACCACTGTCTGATCCCTAAAATCCTGTTCCGCTCGCGAATAGTGTGTGACAAGAATGATTGTCGGTTAAGCCTCTATATTGGTTCTAATTTCTCGAATTTTTTCCTCATGGTCAATACGCGAGATGTATGTGGAGGGAGTCAATATGTTGTCCGACTACTCGTGAAAAGTGCTGTCCGAAATTTCAATAGTAAATCTCTCCGTGATGCACATCGGCTCTCTTGTAACGTCTGCCACTGGAGTTTGTTTAGCATCAACGTAACTCTCTCTCGTCATCTAAACGATCCCGTGACGAAACGCGCCGCTCTTCGTTGGATCTTCTCTATCTTCTCTATCAGTCATACCTGATAGGGATCCCAGATAGATGAACAATATTCAAGGATCGGGCTAACAAGCGCCTTATAAGCCACTTCTTTTGTGGATGAGTTACATTTCCTTAAGATTCTTCCGATGAATCTTAGTCTGGTGTCTGCTTTTCCCACTATCTGTTTTTTATGGTCATTCCACTTAAGGACGCTCTGGATAGTTTCGCCTAGATATTTTACAGCAGACGCTATCTCCAGCTGTTTCTCATCAATAGTGTAACTATACGGCAGCGGATTTCTTTTTCTATGTATGTGTAATGTGTTACATTTATTTAGGTTCAGAGTCAACTGCGGAAGTCTGCACCATTCATTAATTCTCTGCTGGTCGGTCTCCAAATTCTTACTATCTCCTGGCATTGCTACTTTCGTATAAACAACTGCATCACCTGCGAATAGCCTTAAAGAGCATCCTACTCTTTCCACTAGATCATTTGTAAATATTGTAAACAGCAACGGTCCTATCACACTTCCCTGTGGTACTCCGATTATTACCTTTACATCTGTCGAGTTAGTTCCATTAAGAGCGACTAGTTGAGTTCTGTCTGCAAGAAAGTCTTGAATCCAATCGCAAGTCCGCTCATATACTTCGTAAACTCGTATTTTTTTCACTTAACGGCATTGCGAGACAGTGCCAAATGCCTTACTGTAGTCAAGGAACACAGCATCAGCCTGAGCGCCGTTGTCCACTGCGCCGTGGATCTCATGGAGGAACAGAGCGAGCTGAGTTTCGCAGGATCTCTGTTTGCGGAATCCATGTTGATTTTTATAGAGGAGCTGTTCATTTTCAAAAAAAGTCATAATTCTACAACAGATTGACGTCAACGATATAGGTCTATAATTGTGTGGCTCTGCCTTGGTTGCTCCTGCAGTTTACTAAAATCGTATTGATCTTTTACAGTGTTGCAATGCACATTCGTAAATGCTAACGCGGATAAGATGTGAATGTGAAAGTCAAAACTAATCTTTTCTAGTCAGGAGTTGACAATGACTCGTTAGATCGCTAACGTTGGCAGCAATGGGACAAAGTGCATGTTCGAAATGAAGTGTTGTAATGGTGCCTACATGTAACGTTCAATACCAGGGGATCGTCAGTTAACTTACCACGCGACACCGCTCGCCAACAGTCACTGCCCCAGAAATAGAGAGAACTTTAAACGTCCATCGTATCAGGCCTGTCGAGGCTTCCCGGCAAGTTCTCATTACCGTCAAACATTCTGGACTCCGCACGACAGCGACGTAAACACGTATAAATGGTGCTCCTCGTTCAGTTCCAGCCAGTCTAGGCGATCCTGTTACCGCTTTCGAATCTGTCTTGAGTATGTATACTGTAAATTGCGTGTTAACTGTGGTTCCAGTATTAAAATTTCTCGTAGGTAGTATTATAGAGAATCAAGGTACATTTTTAAGCGGATGTTAACGAGCATTAGGCGATAGTGAAGCTCCACAAAAGTTCACAGAGAAGCATCGTTAAGAAAGTGAAATCAAGAAAATATTCTCAAGAATACTTAAATTTTGTGTTTAGCAGTAGTGAAGAAAAGCCCCCGTGTGTCATTTGGTCAAAAATTTTGGCGGCAGCCAGCATGAAAATATGGTTCAAATGGCTCTAAGCACTATGGGACTTAACATCTGAGGTCTAGACTTAGAAACTACTTAAACCTAACTAACCTAACGACATCACACACATCCATGCCGGAGGCAGGATTTCAACCTGCGACCGTAGCAGCAGTGCGGTTCCGGACTGAAGCGCCTAGAGCCGCTCGGCCACAACCGCCGGCGCCAGCAATAGACCTAATAAACTAATACAAAATTGGGAAACACTTCACAATATTTTAACAATCCCCGAGAATTCTTCGAATGAAATCATTTAATAAACAAAAAATATTTTAAGCTTCGTATGTGAATAACTATTATTTGTCTCCTACACAGTTTCATATAAAATAGCCAGATGTAAAAAGCGTTATATTACTGGTGAAGACTTTGTTTTACCAACCGCGTTTGAGGTTGCAGAAAATATCTTTGGAGCAACGGCACCAATACGACAGTTTGTAGAGGGGGGAGGGGGGGGCTAGACCTGGGGGGTATGGAGTATGTTTTATATTTTGGAAGACGAATGGCGGCTTGTAAGCAGCCCCATGAAAAAGTTCCGACCCTGTTGAAAACCTACGTGATACCGACTTTTAAACAATTTTCTTGAAAGAAAAACACCTGACTACACTATATTCCTTTACCTACAAGCTGCGAGGAAGACTCCTCCTGGCTCCCTCGTGTGAGCACCCTTAGGGTTTTCCAGATAACTGCAGTCCGTACCTCTGTCAAATGATGCTGTTTCCCAGATGTAAACCTTCAGTTTTCATGAAGTTGCGTGACAAATTATTTTCAATTCAGCTTGAGGAAGCAGCAGACAGCAATAAAGATGCTAATCTCATTGCTCATGTTCGATTTTGTTGTGGATTGGCAGGAGACCAACCCACTAAATTGAGAGGAAGCCGAAAGGCACGCGTTTAAGCTCACGCAGGCTGGCGTGAGGTATGGAACAGGACAAGGTAATTAGACTAGAAAAAAAGGATTTAGCTGGTGGAATACTTAACTTTAATCCAGTAATATTGAACGTAGCTCTTGTCTGTACATTCTTTACAATATCAATAGCAACTGATAATGGCGCCTTGCTAGGTCGTAGCAAATGACGTAGCTGAAGGCTATGCTAACTATCGTCTCGGCAAATGAGAGCGTATTTTGTCAGTGAACCATCGCTAGCAAAGTCGGTTGTACAACTGGGGCGAGTGGTAGGAAGTCTCTCTAGACCTGCCGCGTGGCGGCGCTCGGTCTACAATCACTGATAGTGGTGACACGCGGGTCCGACGTATACTAACGGACCGCGACCGATTTAAAGGCTACCACCTAGCAAGTGTGGTGTCTGGCGGTGACACCACAGATTTAG
This sequence comes from Schistocerca nitens, assembly GCF_023898315.1. Taxonomy (NCBI): domain Eukaryota; kingdom Metazoa; phylum Arthropoda; class Insecta; order Orthoptera; family Acrididae; genus Schistocerca; species Schistocerca nitens. The sequence continues at coordinate 294,878,879 of NC_064619.1, forward strand.
TGATGGTATTTCAACAGTAAGAAACCTACAGCACACCCATTATTTACTATCTTAAATGATTTTATAAACGAGGTAAACATAAAGTGGAAAAACTGCGTCAAAATATGTACTGACGGTATTCTTTCAATGTCTGGAGGATCCCGTAGTATACAAGCATTTGTGAAACAAAAATCTCCACATTGTGTCTGGACACATGACGTGCGCCATAGAGAAGCTCTGGCTTCCAAAGAAATGAATCCTATTCTGAATGCTACGCTAACAACCGTTGTAATCGTAGTAAATTGTGTAAAAAATGAGATCCTAAAATCAAGAATTTTTTCTGCACTTTGTAAAGACATGGGTGCAGCGAATTCAGTGTTACTATTTTATTGCGAGGCAAGATGGTTATCAAGAGGGAAATATTTGCAACTTGTTTATGAATTAAAAAAGGAAGTCGCTATTTTTCTAAAAGAGGAAAACCGACGGGAAGCCGAAAAGTTTAAGAAATGGTTTGTCTGTAATGAAACTGAGCTACTTGACCGACATATTCGAGAAGTTAAATACCTGTATCTTTAACACTAAGGAGCAAATATCGATACACATATGTTCGAAACGAGTGATAAAGTTAATGCTTTTTGTAGAAAATGGGAACTTTGGAGCAGAAATTTGAAGCAAAAAGCCTTGAAATGTTCGCAAATGTGGATGAATGTGTTAAAACGTACAAGGTTGAAATAAAACATGTAAAAATGTTTTTGTAACTATTGAGAGTCATTGCACCACGCTAGAAAGGAAAAGAAAAACAGGGCCTCCACAACTTAAATGTCCCACTTACAGATTTTAATAAAACCAACTATAAGCGTTCTTCAAGGCCACATTTAAAGAGTAACTCAAATAGTTTCAGATGTGCGAGTATTGCTTAGTTTTTTTCACGCTTGCAGTGACGACTCCTGATCGGAGGCCACTAAACCGTTTTGTGTTTTGCAGATTGCTAAGAGTGAATCTGTAATTTCAGTTCAATGTACGTTTCGTTTAAAGTTTAATTGTAATCCTTCATGTGGCAAAAGCATCCCACAATTTTATGGTCAGTTCGAAACGACCGGATGTGTGTGTAAAGGGAAAAGCACGGGTCAACCAAAAGTGTCTGAAGATGATGTCGACCTACCTTCGTATTTGCCAAAGACGACAATGGAAGGCTTTAAGAAAATGTTTAAGCATTCATCTATACCAGTTACACTTTCTACAACCTTTAAAGTCAGATGACTATGGTGTACGTCATAACTTAGCAAGTCAAGTGTTGTAGTAGATGGATGACTTTCTTTAACGTGTGGTGCTTAGTGATGAGGCAACTATTCATCTAAGTGGGAAGGTAAAACTCATCATGTTGGTATGTGGGGCAGAACTCCCTCCTGAACTGGTACATTATCAAAGAGACTCCCACAATTAAATGTTTTCTGCGCTGAATTCCAGCGTCAAATGTGTGGTTCATCCTTTTTGCTGAAGCTATGGTAACAGGAGTGCCTTATCTGGATATGTTGCAAGAATGGCTCTTTCCCTAATTAGAGGGGAACCTGAAAACTTTGTTTGGCTACAAGATGGAGTTCGTTCCCATTGGCTTCTGTTTGTTCGAGAGTAGTTGAATGTCAAAGCGCCTGTTGGACTGGTCGTGATGGTCAGTACGACAGAGCTTTCTGCTGCACTCCACTTTCACCTGACCTCACGCCTTTGGGTCTTTGTAAAAGATCGAGTCTACGTTTTGCCACTACCTAATGATTAGCCAGAGTTGAGACACAGAATAGAAGCAGCTATTGCTTCTATTACTCTGGACTTCTAAATCAAAGCATGGGATGAATTAAGAGTTTAGGTTTAATTTATGCCATATAGCTAAAGGTACACATATTGAACAATTTTAAGAAAACATTGATTCGTTTACCTTCAATTTGAAGTATAGTTTGCTTCAAATAGTCTAAATAGTCTAAATTGCCCTCCATGAACCATGGACCTTGACGTTGGTGGGGAGGCTTGCGTGCCTCAGCGATACAGATGGCCGTACCGTAGGTGCAACCACAACGGAGGGGTATCTGTTGAGAGGCCAGACAAACATGTGGTTCCTGAAGAGGGGCAGCAGCCTTTTCAGTAGTTGCAGGGGCAACAGTCTGGATGGTTGACTGATCTGGCCTTGTAACATTAACCAAAACGGCCTTGCTGTGCTGGTACTGCGAACGGCTGAAAGCAAGGGGAAACTACAGCCGTAATTTTTCCCGAGGACATGCAGCTTTACTGTATGATTAAATGATGATGGCGTCCTCTTGGGTAAAATATTCCGGAGGTAAAATAGCCCCCCATTCGGATCTCCGGGCGGGGACTACATAAGAGGACGTCGTTATCAGGAGAAAGAAAACTGGCGTTCTACGGATCAGAGCGTGGAATGTCAGATCCCTTAATTGGGCAGGTAGGTTAGAAAATTTAAAAAGGGAAATGGATAGGTTAAAGTTAGATATAGTGGGAATTAGTGAAGTTCGGTGGCAGGAGGAACAAGACTTTTGGTCAGGTGAATACAGGGTTATAAATACAAAATCAAATAGGGGTAATGCAGGAGTTCGTTTAATAATGAATAAAAAAATAGGAGTGCGGGTTAGCTATTACAAACAGCATAGTGAACGCATTATTGTGGCCAAGATAGACACAAACCCACGCCTACTACAGTAGTACAAGTTTATATGCCAACTAGCTCTGCAGATGATGAAGAAATAGATGAAATGTATGACGAGATAAAAGAAATTATTCAGGTAGTGAAGGGAGACGAAAATTTAATAGTCATGGGTGACTGGAATTCGTGAGTAGGAAAAGGGAGAGAAGGAAACATAGTAGGTGAATATGGATTGGGGGGAAGAAATGAAAGAGGAAGCCGCCTTGTAGAATTTTGCACAGAGCATGACTTAATCATAGCTAACACTTGGGTCAAGAATCATAAAAGAAGGTTGTATACCTGGAAGAATCCTGGAGATACTAAAAGGTATCAGCTAGATTATATAATGGTAAGACAGAGATTTAGGAACCAGGTTTTAAATTGTAAGACATTTCCAGGGGCAGATGTGGATTCTGACCACAATCTATTGGTTATGAACTGCAGATTGAAACTGAAGAAACTGCAAAAAGGTGGGAATTTAAGGAGATGGGACCTGGATAAACTGAAAGAACCAGTGGTTGTAGAGAGTTTCAGGGAGAGCATAAGGGAAGAATTAACAGGAATGGGGGAAAGAAATACAGTAGAAGAAGAATGGGTAGCTCTGAGGGATGAAGTAGTGAAGGCAGCAGACGATCAAGTAGGTAAAAAGACGAGGGCTAATAGAAATCCTTGGGTAACAGAAGAAATATTGAATTTAATTGATGAAAGGAGAAAATATAAAAATGCAGTGAATGAAGCAGGCAAAAAGGAATACAAACGTCTCAAAAATGAGATTGACAGGAAGTGCAAAATGGCTAAGCAGGGATGGCTAGAGGACAAATGTAAGGATGTAGAGACTTGTCTCACTAGGGGTAAGACAGATACTGCCTAAAGGAAAATTAAAGAGGCCTTTGGAGAGAAGAGAACCACTTGTATGAATATCAAGAGCTCAGATGGCAACCCAGTTCTAAGCAAAGAAGGGAAGGCAGAAAGGTGGAAGGAGTATATAGAGGGTTTATACAAGGGCAATGTACTTGAGGATAATATTATGGAAATGGAAGAGGATGTAGATGAAGACGAAATGGGAGATATGATACTGCGTGAAGAGTTTGACAGAGCACTGAAAGACCTAAGTCGAAACAAGGCTCCGGGAGTAGACAACATTCCATTAGAACTATTGACAGCCTTGGGGGAGCCAGGCCTAACAAAACTCTACCATCCGGTGAGTAAGATGTATGATACAGGCGAAATTCCCTCAGACTTCAAGAAGAATGTAGTAATTCCAATCCCAAAGAAAGCAGGTGTTGACAGATGTGAAAATTACCGAACTATCAGTTTAATAAGTCACAGCTGCAAAATACTAACACGAATTCTTTACAGACGAATGGAAAAACGTAGAAGCTGGCCTCGGGGAAGATCAGCCGGCCGAAGTGGCCGTGCGGTTAAAGGCGCTGCAGTCTGGAACCGCAAGACCGCTACGGTCGCAGGTTCGAATCCTGCCTCGGGCATGGATGTTTGTGATGTCCTTAGGTTAGTTAGGTTTAACTAGTTCTAAGTTCTAGGGGACTAATGACCTCAGCAGTTGAGTCCCATAGTGCTCAGAGCCATTTGAACCATTTTTGAAGATCAGTTTGGATTCCATAGAAATGTTGGAACACGTGAGGCAATACTAACCTTACGACTTATCTTAGAAGAAAGATTAAGAAAAGGCAAACCTACGTTTCTAGCATTTGTAGACTTAGAGAAAGCTTTTGACAATGTTAACTGGAATACACTCTTTCAAATTCTGAAGGTTGCAGGGGTAAAATACGGGGAGCGAAAGGCTATTTACAATTTGTACAGAAACCAGGTGGCAGTTATAAGAGTCGAGGGGCATGAAAGGGAAGCAGTGGTTGGGAAAGGAGTGAGACAGGGTTGTAGCCTCTCCCCGATGTTATTCAATCTGTATATTGAGCAAGCAGTAAAGGAAACAAAAGAAAAATTCGGAGTAAGTATTAAAATTCATGGAGAAGAAGTAAAAACTTTGAGGTTCGCCGATGACATTGTAATTCTGTCAGAGACAGCAAAGGACTTGGAAGAGCAGTTGAACGGAATGGACAGTGTCTTGAAAGGAGGCTATAAGATGAACATCAACAAAGGTAAAACGAGGATAATGGAATGTAGTCAAATTAAATCGGGTGATGCTGAGGGAATTAGATTAGGAAATGAGACACTTAAAGTAGTAAAGGAGTTTTGCTATTTAGGGAGTAAAATAACTGATGATGGTCGAAGTAGAGAGGATATAAAGTGTAGACTGGCAATGGCAAGGAAATCGTTTCTGAAGAAGAGAAATTTGTTAACGTCGAGCATAGATTTAAGTGTCAGGAAGTCGTTTCTGAAAGTATTTGTATGGAGTGTAGCCATGTATGGAAGTGAAACATGGACGATAACTAGTTTGGACAAGAAGAGAATAGAAGCTTTCGAAATGTGGTGCTACAGAAGAATGCTGAAGATAAGGTGGGTAGATCACGTAACTAATGAGGAGGTATTGAATAGGATTGGGGAGAAGAGAAGTTTGTGGCACAACTTGACTAGAAGAAGGGATCGGTTGGTAGGACATGTTTTAGGCATCAAGGGATCACAAATTTAGCATTGGAGGGCAGCGTGGAGGGTAAAAATCGTAGAGGGAGACCAAGAGATCAATAAACTAAGCAGATTCAGAAGGATGTAGGTGGCAGTAGGTACTGGGAGATGAAGAAGCATGCACAGGATAGAGTAGCATGGAGAGCTGCATCAAACCAGTCTCAGGACTGAAGACCACAACAACAACAACAACAACAACAACAACAGGCTAAATTGAACTATTATACAATACCATTCAAACTGGATCATTCGTTTATGGACACCCCGTATTTTCTTGCTGATGAAAACTTGGTTTCCCATTAGGAGTATGTTAGGGATCCGGTTAAAATACTCCCACAGATCTTTCAACGGCTGAAGAAGAAGTCTTCAGACTTAACGGTAAGTGGGGAAATAAAATGATAATTTGGTAATAAACTGCCCTTTGCATTTTGGGCATGGATGAATGATGAGCTTTTGCAGTCATAACAAGAGCATTACGTATACTATTACCATTTTCAATAACCTACCTTTGCTAAACCGGATTTTCTGCATTGGCTGCATTGAAAACAAAATACAGATTTCAGCTAAACATAGAAAAAGAACTCAGAATACCTATTTCTAATCTTAAACCCACCTTCGAAAAACTTTGCTCTGAAGATCAGTTCCAGAGCTCTCACTAATAATTACTAAATTTGTTTTTAGTTTAGTATTGAAAAGTTAATCTTTAAATGCATTGTGCAGTACTGATACAGTCATATTTATAAGCGCATTGTGTCAGTATAAATATGAATTTCAGTTTTTTATTATGTCAGAATGCTTTTTACATTGCTTTCTTTTCAGAAAATTAAACACTTTTTGAATTCATAATTTTTAGGGTTGCGTATATCAGTCGGTAAAAACGTAACTCTTACAGTATGACTCTGTTGTCTGTCTGTCTGACTGTTGGGCCTCGCTTTTCTCAGGAACGGATGTACGTATCGTTGAAATTTATGTCACGTACTGAAGTCTGTGGTCCCTTGGCGGCGTAAAAAAATTAAGCTTTCAAGTCAATTCAATCAAAAGATACAGCCATGTATGTCACATGTTTTGATAGTCGAAAAACTCACTCATCAAAATCTATAGTGTACTTCCATTGAACATGAATCATGAAATTTGCCAAGAAGCAATGTTTCACAGTACAATTAAAGGGAAAAGTCCTAAAATTGTTCAACAGTAATTATATCACATAAAATTTTTTTTTCATTGCAAGCTTACATTGCAGTCGTAATCTGTGAAAAACCTCAGTATACTTTGATTAGTTTTCAGTAATATGTAGAATGAGTCACAATGAAGATTTGTGTATATAATTTACAAGTATTTCGTCCAAATTGGCTGAGCTACGATGAAATACAGCTCCCTACTGCTGTGAAAACTGCACCTTGTCATTTTGCCACCCGACTATTGCACTGACAGTCTAAGCCTACAACATGCACATTATCTGTAGTGTTTCAGAGCAAAGTAATACTGCTAAACGGTTCAAACGGCTCTGAGCACTATGGGACTTAACATCTGAGGTCATCAGTCCTCTAGAACTTAGAACTACTTAAACCTAACGAACATCCATGCCCGAGGCAGGATTCGAAGCTGGGACTGTAGCAGCAGCGCGGTTCCGGACTGAAGCGCCTAGAACCGCTCGGCCACGGCGGCCGGCAACACTGGTAATTTATGCGGGATTGCACTTCCAATGTTTGGCATGAGGCTCGTGATAGCTCATAAAATATTAATCGACGTGTTCCACAGAGCAATTCGACATGTGCGTAACAACAATAGTACTGTGGCTAGCTGTACCATTTATCTTCTCTGGATCTTTCCCTCAAATCTTACCAGTAATCGCAACAGTGATGACAGCTAACGAAGTCAACGCATCTACAATTACCATTTACCATAGCATGTTAAAGCAACTCCAAAATAAATACAATAAATGTGACACTCTCACAAAAAATGAAACCTAAAACTTAAAATTGAAAGATTCTTGAAAATCTTGGAATTCTCAGGACCGATATCATGCCAGCATCGATGATGATAACAGGCAAAAATCGTCCTGGTTCTCGATTACTGGGGTGGATGAGTTATCTATATACCTAATTAAACTTGCACGGAATCATCGATGCGTCAGTCCCACTCGTACGTATCAGGATTTTTCTTTTCAATATGCTCGTACCCCCCTCCCCACTCCCCCATTTACTATCGTCATGCTCCCCTAGCGAGTCGTGGTTGAGAGTGGGTGAGTTATCACATGCACATGACTCCTGAGACTGTCAAACATATGTGCAGTGTGTCCATGCCAAGTGAGCTTGCTGTCCACCGTGAAACCCAAGAGTTTCGCAGCCATTATCAGTTCTCTTATCCTTTATCGCTGACGCTACATACCAATTATTCCGTTTCATTCTTCATCGATTTTCATGTAGTTAATAAGAAACATTTCATTTTTACCTCAAACATAACATCTGCTCCTCATTGAACCTTGCTAGCTTTAATGCTTTCAGCGTAAAAAGCCGTATTATCTGCAAACTGAAAGAACCGTTCATTTGAGCTTAAATCATTTACAAAAACTAGGAAAAGGAGGAGTCTCATGGCCGATCCCTGTGGCATGCTGTGTCCCAACTATCGTTCACATGATAGTGCGCCTTCGACTGATACAATCTGCCTTCTGTCTTTTAAATAAGATTCGAAGGTTGCCAGAACATTGCCTCCAACTCCATATTGACTGAAGTTGTTCAGAAGGATTTTATGAGGAATGCAGTCAAATGCCTTACTTTTGTCACAAAGTGTCAGTGCTAAAGATTCTTTTTCTTCAAAATCGTGCTTTTCCTACTGACCGTATCTAGAGCTGCCGTACTTGTAGATTTTCCTTTCCGGAAACCATGCTGTGCGTCTGTACAGAATTCATTAATTTCAAAGTAATTTGAGATTTGTTCTTTCATTGCAGTCTAAATCACTTTAGTGAAGGTTGAAACTGGTCTGAAGCTTGCGCCTGTGCATGGGCCAGTCTTTTTCTAAACTGGTACTGTCCATGTAAATTTCAGAAAGTCCAGAAATACAGCAACAGAGAAACATTTGTGGAGACTCCGCGCCAAACAATTTGATTGTAAGCTCTCCGACCTTACAGAATTACTGGTTTCCTTGAGTTTATTTTTCGTCTTTGCCTTATAATTGAGTTTCTAGTCTCTTCTTTTGTATCCGAATTTGCTAAAGTGTCTGCACTTATGTCCACTGGTTATATTAATAAAGTATTACAGTTTCATTCTACCATTCCACGAGTGTTATTCTGGATACGTATTTGCTCGGATTTCCTACGCTGGTGATCTATGACAAACAAGCTGAATTTTTGTTACATTCTAAACATGCAAGTAAGTGCTCTGCTGAAACAATGGATGTTTAAATTGAACAACGGTTACTTGGACAATTTTACCAACAGGTAAAGGGATCTCGAAGTGTAGTTAATGATACGGAACGGACAATATTAGTTTAAACTCTATAAGTGATTATGTTTCACCTCCTGAACTTGTTGCCCACCACATGGAGCAACTGTACAGCGTAGTGTGGCACAACTTCATCGGCTTCACCAGTGATATCGACCATGTTACAAAACAGTTTTCATGAGAATGATTCTGATTTTTGTATGATTTTGCAGCGTCACACAACACCACACAGGCATTCTTTTGTGCTTCTGTGCCGGGAACAAAGCAGTCGAATCCGTTTCTCCCGACACGTGGAGACCAGCCAGCTGGACTACACAAGAAGAATTCCAGATTTTCTCCGGTGCATGATGGTTTTCTCGTGCGCATGATCGGTGGTGCTCCATACACCGACACTATCGGATCACATATAACCTAATGCCCCATGGTCATATTTTCCATGATGTTCCCGTGCTATGAGGTTACGGATCTACATTACTTACTTCTCAGCCCTTACTATGCACAGATATGGTTTGTTACTGCAGAGACTATTTTGGCTTGTCTGTCGTAAACGATGCTTTACCATTTTCTGCCTTAGTGAGCAATGCTGGTGACTATGTACTCCTCATTAGTGACGTGATTCAGTCACCTCAATCATGGGCAAATTTCACACAGCAAATGCTACCTTACTTCAACTCCTGTCCGTATCACATGAACAACAGATACAGTGGGTGATTTGCTCAGAGAAACAGGACTGTAGAACGTCCTTACAGTGCTGGAAGTTTAATAAATCCAACATTTATACCGGATGGTGCACTGCGAGCTATTTGGCCAAGGAAATTATCTTTACAAAGACAAGTATCCCAGACTTCTCAGCAAGGTGATACACAAGATGATAGGCTGCACATCGCTGATGAGATTTTTGCGTTCCCACAACAGCGCCATACTACGGTGGACTCAGAAACGGCTTACAGTGGCGGCAGCCATTAAGATCCCTGATATGGGAATGAATGGCCGAATAGAGCCGAGCGTGTATGGAGGGATACAAGTGTCATCACATGTAAACAACTGTCATCAGCTGTTTGGTGTGGGACAGCTCGTAACTAACAAGGATCAGAGTTCTAACTACAGATGAGGAAGTTCACATTGGTGTTGGTTCCACGCATATTTTTGGTAGTCACACTTGCAAATGTTCTGCACCTTGCTCCCACTCAGACTCCAGATGCGACCTCCAATACGTGCCACAGAAAGTGGCACATTCACTCCTCGTCATCACAGGTTCAGAGGTAAGTGCCATCCCGAAGACAGCAGCTAAATCAAAACTTTCGGCATCTCTCCTACAGCTACGAGCTGTAAACGATACATTTATCGAACTGTACTGCACAATCGTTTGCACATTAGGTTTAGGTCTACATGTCCACTTCATTTGGAGATTCACCACTGCCGAGGTCAATGAGCCATTGCTGGGTGCAGTCTTTTTGTGGCATTTTCACTTTTCTCCTGGTTGCCAGACAGGAAACTTCGCCAAACCAGCAGCAGAGATGCAGTGACAGGCATTGTAGGCAAACCGGCCACACATTCGCATCCGAATTCAGCATTTCCAGCATTGCAACAGCCAAAGAGATTCCTTGAACAAGAAGAATAAGGACGTGAAGGTGGAACGTAAAACTTTATATGTATAAAAGATGCTAAGCATTGCCTGGCACAGCTGAAGACAAACACCATACACAGTGCAGAATAGCCACTAGTTCTAACCCACCACATCCAGCTGGATGTGGAAAAGCTACAATGTTTGATGAATAGCTTTAGCTGTTCCTCTAGGGAGGACAAGAGTTTATTACCATGGACCAGATGATGGAATGCATTCAAGAATGTTTCAATTAGCTGGAGTTATCAGTGGCCTTCACAGGAGCAGAGAAACCTTGTAGTTTGTCACAGTGTCTCATACACGTACTTTGATGTACACCTCCCGAGCCAATGACAATGAGAACAGTGAAAAATTCTAACACCCTGAAAGTACCTGTGCTCTGTCTTTCACGACCCATCTGAAGCAAAGAAAGTCATCAGTGACAATACCTTTCATAAAAGCAATACTATAGTGGGACCCCCCTGTCTTCCACAAAACACAGCAGCTAGTCACAGACACTTTACTTGGTGCTGGGGCAGCAACTGACGATTTGTTACAATCAGGGATTGCATAATCTTCAGACAGTGCTTGGGATTTCCCCATCTATCTGACGCCTAAAAAGGATGGTTCCTACCGACTATATAGGGATTACTGGGCCTTAAACTCTCATACGATACCAAATTATATCACGTACCCATCGTTCAGGATTTCGCCCACACATTAGCCGGTGCATCAGTTTTCATTGTTCTCATCTGTTAGAAGGTGTACTTACAGATTCCTGTGGGTCCAGAAGACACGACCAAAATTGCCATTATTGCGCCATTTCGGCTGTACGAATTTATTTTCGTGCCACTTGTACTAAAGAAAGCCGCTCAGATATGGTAGTATTTCATCAACAGGGTCCTCCACAAGATTCCTTTCTGCTTATCTTATTTGGACACCATCCTCATATTTTCTTCTTCTTCGGAATAGCATGGCAAGAACTTGTGGCAAATCTTCAAAGTGTTAGGGACACTTGGAACACTCGTCAACGATGAAAATTGCCAGCTATGGAGACAACAAGTTACCTTTGAAGGCCACTCGGCGATACGGTATGGCGTTCAACCAGTACAAGAGCATGTGGATCTCATCTAGTAGACGCCTCAGCCAACAAACGAACTACACTCCTGGAAATGGAAAAAAGAACACATTGACACCGGTGTGTCAGACCCACCATACTTGCTCCGGACACTGCGAGGGGGCTGTACATGCAATGATCACACGCACGGCACAGCGGACACACCGGGAACCGCGGTGTTGGCCGTCGAATGGCGCTAGCTGCGCAGCATTTGTGCACCGCCGCCGTCAGTGTCAGCCAGTTTGCCGTGGCATACGGAGCTCCATCGCAGTCTTTAACACTGGTAGCATGCCGCGACAGCGTGGACGTGAACCGTATGTGCAGTTGACGGACTTTGAGCGAGGGCGTATAGTGGGCATGCGGGAGGCCGGGTGGACGTACCGCCGAATTGCTCAACACGTGGGGCGTGAGGTCTCCACAGTACATCGACGTTGTCGCCAGTGGTCGGCGGAAGGTGCACGTGCCCGTCGACCTGGGAACCGGACCGCAGCGACGCACGGATGCACGCCAAGACCGTAGGATCCTACGCAGTGCCGTAGGGGACCGCACCGCCACTTCCCAGCAAATTAGGGACACTGTTGCTCCTGGGGTATCGGCGAGGACCATTCGCAACCGTCTCCATGAAGCTGGGCTACGGTCCCGCACACCGTTACGCCGTCTTCCGCTCACGCCCCAACATCGTGCAGCCCGCCTCCAGTGGTGTCGCGACAGGCGTGAATGGAGGGACGAATGGAGACGTGTCGTCTTCAGCGATGAGAGTCGCTTCTGCCTTGGTGCCAATGATGGTCGTATGCGTGTTTGGCGCTGTGCAGGTGAGCGCCACAATCAGGACTGCATACGACCGAGGCACACAGGGCCAACAGCCGGCATCATGGTGTGGGGAGCGATGTCCTACACTGGCCGTACACCACTGGTGATCGTCGAGGGGACACTGAATAGTGCACGGTACATCCAAACCGTCATCGAACCCATCGTTCTACCATTCCTAGACCGGCAAGGGAACTTGCTGTTCCAACAGGACAATGCACGTCCGCATGTATCCCGTGCCACCCAACGTGCTCTAGAAGGTGTACGTCAACTACCCTGGCCAACAAGATCTCCTGATCTGTCCCCCATTGAGCATGTTTGGGACTGGATGAAGCGTCGTCTCACGCGGTCTGCACGTCCAGCACGAACGCTGGTCCAACTGAGGTGCCAGGTGGAAATGGCATGGCAAGCCGTTTCACAGGACTACATCCAGTATGTCTACGATCGTCTCCATGGGAGAATAGCAGCCTGCATTGCTGCGAAAGGTGGATATACACCGTACTAGTGCCGACATTGTGCATGCTCTGTTGCCTGTGTGTATGTGCCTTTGGTTCTATCAGTGTGATCATGTGATGTATCTGACCCCAGGAATGTGTCAATTAAGTTTCCCCTTCCTGAGAGAATGAATTCACGGTGTTCTTATTTCAATTTCCAGGAGTGTATATCGGCTTCTGCGTTGATAAACATTTATTGCCATCATATACTGCAGGCAGCAGTGATTAAAACATTATTAACAATTGTTTAGTTGGCAAGAGTGTTCGTGCCAAGCAATGGACTAATTGGAAGCAAACATACACATTATTTATAAAGGATTACCTCCACTAAGCACACCTCATACCTGTGGCACACTTGGTCTATCACAACAGACGTCAGCAAAACCGCCACTGGTGCGGTTTTACAACAGATCATAGGGAATCGACAACAATCATTCCGATTCTTTTCTCAGAAATTCACTGAGTTGCGATGACGTGGCCGGCCTATGACAGATTATTGGCCCTCTATGAGTTAGTCAAGCATTTTCACAAAGACGTCAACCACCGGATCACCATTTTCAGGAATCACTGGCTGCAGGTGTATGCAACACTCAACCTACGAAGGTGTTGTAACCCTTGCCATTCCCGTCATCTCGACTTTATCAGACAATTCAAAACAGATGTATATTGTGTTAATGGAGCCGACAACTTCTATTCAACACTCTCAGCAACACTTTAGTTGCATGAGAAATTAGACTGATGGTCCAATGCTCTTCACATTTTTTATTGTTTCCCTTTTCCTCTATTGGTATAATAACTGTTGCAAGGAAGTCCTGAGGCCACTCCTCTTTGTCGTATATCTCATTACAGATGTAGACTATTTCTTTTCTTGCCTTGATTCCCAGACTCTTCGACAGTTCTGCTGGCAAATCACGAATTCCACATGCTTTCATATTCTACATCTCCTTCAGCGCCTTTTCTGCTTCTGCTTCCAAGATGGTGAATCCCTTTCCATCTTCTGACACATATTGCTCCTCTTCAACCTTAATTTCGCTTTATATTTCATCTCCCTATCACATACATTCTTACCATCTGTTCAAAACCTCTTCTGCTACAGTACCATCCGCTCTTTCTATTTTCATGTTATTCCTCTGTCTTTTACATTCAAAAAGTATCTCACTGGCCAGCCTATACATCATTTCATACTTTCGCTTTTCTCTATTTTCTCTATTTCATCGCATTTGTGTTTCATCCATTTTCCCTTGCTTCTTCAATTTCTCTTCTTCATTCATTATTCAGTTACCTGTACCTCTTTTTGCCTTCTTCGCTTTCTATATTTTTCCACTTTCTTCACCCTTCTGTCTTTTTCAACATGTTTTCTATTATCCATTCTTTCCTGATACTTTGGGACACTTTAATTCCTAGTACTTGTTTGGCTGAGTCCATGGGTCCTTCCCTCATTTTTATCCATTTGTCATTAACACTTTCATCAACATTGCCTCTTTCCCATTTTTCCATGAATCTGTTTTCCAAATCTGATGCCTTTGCTACCTCTTTGATTCTTTCTATGTTTAGTCTTTCTTTTGCTTTACCTCTCCAGACTTTTTTCAACTTCACTTGTATTACTCCCCTACTAGGTTGTGGTCTGAATTTATATCCAGTCCTGGATAAGCTATGGCATTCTTCAAACAGTTTCTAAACCTTTTTTGTATCAGGATGTAGTCCAACTGAAATCTTTCCCTATTCAAATTTGATATCCATTTACACAGTGACATAAAACGCCTGACAAAAAGCAAAGTCAAATGTGAAAACAAACTGAAATAGTTTCTCCTCAAATAACTGCTAAATATGAATGTAAAATGACTTGTTCCACATCATTATGATTAATTGCACAAATGATACATGTAACATGAAACTAACTGACCTCATTTCAACGCACTATCCATTCATTACATTCAATTGCTTTTCCAAGTCCTTTTCCATATCTGACAGAATTATCAATATTATCAGTAAACCTCAAAGTTTTTTTCTTCTCTCTGAACCTCAATTCCCTTACGAAATTTCACCTTGGTTTTCCTTTATTGCTTGCTCAGTGTAGAGATTGAATAACATCAGGGATAGACTACAACCCAGTCTGATTCCCTTCTGAAATTTGCTTCCCTTTAAGATCCTTCGACTCTTATAATTCCACATTTACGTATTATGGATGATACCTTCAGCTGTATTTATAAGTTCAGTTTAATTTTTAGTTGATTTTGGTGTCACATTACACTGTCTTCAGGCTCCTCCATGGTACCATGTGATCAGCTGGATACTGGGTAATCATCACTATACATTTCATTGTGCATACAAAAATATCAACGCCTGCTGTGCTGTACCTTTTTTTAGTGGTCAAGGTGTCAATAGCACCTGCGTTGGTTGATACTCTTCCATCATCAGCCAAAGTTGCCACCATTCACATCAAAAGTGGGAAATAGCGTACATCGATTTTTTTTTGTAACCTCTGTGGGATACATAATTATCATTACTTGGTACCCACATCACCTGGTATCAATGAGACACGTAAGGATGGTGTAAAGCAACACTGAAATTGATAGCAAGTAAAACTTGACGTATAAATATAGCTGAAGACGTCATCCCTATTGCATCAAGACGTACTAATAACTGTAACAGCTGTTGCCCCATAATCTATTGGAAGATGGATTTACAGAGCATATAACAGCAGTCTGGTTTCTGTATGAATTGTCATTGCACTTTTGCTCCCAATATTTTATTCCTGCTACCTTCAGAATTTTTAAGAGTGAAATCTAGTCAACAATATCAAAAGCTTTCTCTAAATATACAAATGTCATAATGGTGGATTTGCCTTTCCTCAGTCTGTCTTCTAATATAAGTCTGAAGGTATTCCACCTGTCTGATATATTCTGTATACAAGTTGGAAAAATTTTGTCATAGCTTGAACTTCCAGGAATCACAATAATTCTGATGAACTGTCATCTACTCCAGAAGCTTTGTTTTGACTTAGTTCTTTCAGTGCTCCTTCTTACTCTTCTTGCATCTCCACCCTTCTCCCATCTCATTTTCATCAGCTGCTTCTTTCCTTTCTATAATATTATCTCCATTTCCCAATGTATAGCCCACTATTTATTGTTTCCACCTTTCAACTTGTCCTTCTTTGTTTGCTACTAGTTTGTAATTTGAGTTCTTGATATTAACTCATTAGTGTCCACTGTTTCATTAATGCTACATGTGACAGGACTACACTTTTACTGATTTTTTGACAACAATGATTTTTTGTAACCTTGTTATGTTTATTTAAGGATTGTTGAAAATCTGTTCTTTCAGTCATCAGAGAATGGATTTAGGTTAAGTATAAAAATTTAAATATTTTATCATTCAGGTTCAAAAACTAAACAGTTTTGTAATAAATCAACAATCACATGTTATTTATTCAAATTCATTCAACATTAATTGTATCAGAGGTCCATATGCTAGATTTTCAGCATTACAAACAAGTAACACTAAACACTAATGAGAGCAGTTTAACGTTTTTATTTCTATTTTGATAACTTGTTTACAAGATTGAAGTTCTCGATTTTTCTTTGAAATAAGCTTTTAGGGGCACTTGGACTAAGAAAAAGTGTATATAGCCCATAATAGCCCCTTCCAAAGAAGAATGAAATAGAGAAAGATGAAGAGGGTACTATTCATTCGGTCATAAGAAAGAAAAATGGTTGGTATCCGTATAAATAACATGAGAACTCCTTTATTTTTACAGCTTTAAATATATCTGTGTGAACACAGTAATCAAAGTTATAAAATGTTATCATCAGTCAAGAACATGTAACAAAGTTCCTCAATAACCCATCCCAACAGGATATGACAAGCACAGTATTGGAATTAATCGAATGGATCAAAATGTGAATCAGTACACGATAAATATGCATAACAGGTAGCGACACTTTGCTATTTTCAGTTAATTATTGGATGTCGCTCTATAATGTGCCTGTATACTCTGTCGCAAAAATGTAAATACATTAACTCATGTAAGATTGCAGGATACTTGATGAGGTATGCAACTTTGCCAAAAATACGTGAATGAACACCACACTCCATTACTGTAGCAGATGAGTTCCAGGTTGATGTAATAAACCACCTAATTGTGAAAACATATTTACTCAAAAGAAGATGATATGTTGGACAAAACTGTATGACACCAGAATGTATTTAGTGCTAGCAATGTAGTGTGGGACTATGTGTTGAATGTTTTGTTGCCTATCATAATGCATAATTTGTTGTTTAGTGTTTGATTTGTAATTTGTACTCATGTTTAATTTATTTTATTCAGTACGAAACTCTGAGACATTTTCATATAAGAGTATGTTTTGCTCTCAATAGTGCTTAGCGTTACATTTTTGGTACAGTATATTTTATTAAAACCAGTATGGTAAAAATTACTTTTGCGCTTTCAATGCTTCTTTCTAAATGTAACAAACAAGAAAAAGTAATAACTAAAAAAAGAGGGCTTTGATGGGTTGATACAGCGTCTCTTTTCAGCAGTGGTTTCTTTGATTTTCCTGCAGCTAGCATTATGTTTTTCCCACAGCCATCCATGATCCTATAGATGTGTTTTTTCCCACTTGCCATTTCTCCCTAGCCATTTTGCACTTTCTGTCAATTTCCATTAACCAATAAATTATGGTCAGAGTTCACATTGATCCTGGAAATGTACACAGTTTAAAATTTGATTCTGAAATCTCTGTCTTGCCATAACATAATCTGCCTGAAACCTTCTGGAGTCTCCAGGACTCTTCTACATATACAATTTTCTTATACAGGTATTTGCAATGATTAAATTACGCTTTGAGTAAAATTGTACCAAATGATTTCCCACTTCATTCTTCTCTCCTATCCCATATTCTCCTACTATTTGTCCTTCTATTCATTTTCCTACTATAGAATTCCAGTCAGCATGACAGTTCAATTTTCATCTCTCTTAACTCTGTGGATAATTTCTTTTATATTCTCTAACATGGTTTTAATTTCTTCATCATCTGTAGATCTAGTACGCATATACTCCATGGTGACAAAAGTCATGGATAGAAATATCCACAGATACAGATGGCAGTAGTATTGCAGGGTTTGAAAGGGCTGTGCATTGGTGAAACTGTCATTTGGATAGTGTTTGCAGAAGGTCACGGTCGCTAGATGCGAGGCCGGTTGGGGAAGTGTGGGGAGAGCGCCCGTCGTGGGGGTCGCAGATCGCTGTATGGCAAAGTGCATTTTAAACTGACACTTACACTCACAGTTTTTGTAAATATTATGTGGGGTCCTCCACACCCACACTTGCATGGTGCCCATTCAGAAAGATCTACTGTCACCTCTGCTTTCGTTAGTATCTAAAAACATTTCCGATGAAAATGCAGCGATTTATTTTTGCCTGGCTTGTTAACCATTTGTTCCAGAGAAACGTCATGAGTGGCGAATTTTGAGTAAAACTTACCCATTTCTCTGGTTTCCATAGAAAAATTTGCTTCTTTTGCCAAAACACAGCGGAGTTTTCACTTTTCACCTCACTAACATGTTGTGCAGACACAATTGCGAGAGACTTCTGAAACAGTGGTTTACTAAGTTTATTAAGTGAGGCACAGAGGAAAAGTAAAGTCAGTAGCTTATGAAAAAGCACATGCTTGGTACAAAAAAATGTGTAACGTCTTCACATATGTTGTTCCAAAACCAACAGCTTTCATATTTCACCACCTGTTGATGGCTCTTAAAAATTACACCCTTTCACCAAAAAAGTTTTAGCTAATATCGATATAGGAAAATACTCTTCTCTTTGTGTGCTATCATTTGCAAAATCTCATTTTGATATCTGAAATAGTTTATGAAATAAGAGGAATGTTGTGGATATTCCACTCTGGCCTTATCGCTGGTGCGGCGCAATCGCAAACGAGTGTGCTACATCAGATCAGTTTTCTCGTGATTGGTGACGGACAAATAACTCTACCCAAGTCTAAAGAAAAATTCAATATGTTACCTAAATTTCATACGCAACAAACATATTATGCAGTATGCATCGAAAGCAAAATGATAGCCACCTCTATTTTTCATTGTACACTTGTCCGAATTTCGCGGTGTCTTACTTTCACGCAAATATCGCAATAACTATGACCATTAACGAAATGATGGACGCATCATCACGAACCAGACATATAAAGCTATAAGTAAAGCAAAAATGAATTTTTTTACCGAATATCTGTACAATCGTTTGAGAAAGATTGCAGGACGCGCGCCTCGACTCTGTCGGGGAAAGGAGGAAACACTTACCGTCCTCGCCTTCTGAACAAACGAAGGAACTCGTCCAGCGCTTTGGATGTAAACTGGTCGCTGCACAACGGCCACCGTATTCTGCGCGAGATTCATGTGGAAAGGTTTCTAATGTGATTATGGGTGCATGATGACACTTAGCAGACTTCTAATGTGGAATGGTAGTTGGAGCTAGATGCGTGGGACACTCAGTTTCAGAAATCATTAGGGAATTCAATATTCTGGGGTACACAGTGTCAAGAGTGTGCCGAGAATACCAAATGTCTGGCATTATCCGTCACCACAAATAATGCAGTGGCCGATAGCCTTCACTTAATGACTGAGAGCATTGGTGTTTCTGTAGAGATGCCAATGCTAACAGACAAGCAGCACTGCATGAAATAACTGCAGAAATTCATGTGGGACATAAGACAAACATGTCCATTTCGACTGTGTGGTAAAATTTGGATTTATGGGCTATGGCAGCATGCGACCAATGCGTGTTCCTCTGCTAACAGTGTGTCATAGCCTGCAGTGTCTCTCCTGGACTCATGACCATATCAGTTGGACCCACGGTGAATGGAAAACCGTGGCCTGATCAGATGAGTCCTGATTTCAGTTGGTAAGAGCTGATCGTAGGTTTCAGGTGTGGTTCAAACCCCACAAGGCCATGGATGCAAGGCCCTGTGTAAGCTTGTGGTGGCTCCATATGGTGTGGGCGGTGTTTATATGGAATGGACTGGTTCCTCTGGCCCAACTCCACTCATCATTGACTGTAAATGGCTATGTTCGGCGTCTTGGAGATCATTTGCAGTCATTCAAGGACTTTATGTTCCCAGACAACAACTGAACTTTTATGCATGACAATGCACCATTTCATTGGGTCACAGTTGTTCATGATTGGTTTGAAGAACATTTTGGACAATTTGAGTGAATGATTTGGCCACCCAGATTGCCTGACATGAATCCCACTGAACATTTATGGGACATAATTGGGAGGTCAGTTTGTGCTCTAAATCCTCCTCTGGCTATACGTTTGCAATTATGGACAGCTACAGAGGCAGCATGGCACAATACTTCTGCTGGGAACTTCCAGTGACTTGTTGAGTCCATGCCACGTTGAGTTGCTGCACTACACCAGACAAAAGAAGATCCAACATGATATTAGAAAGTATTCCATGACTTTCTTCATCAAAACTAGTAATTTTTTGATGAGTCATCTTCATGTCTGCCTTGGCTATGTTAATGTGTTCATTACATTGTTTGTAGTAGCTTACCTGCATTACTGTTTTCTTATTCATTATTAGACCTACTCTTACAATGCCCCTGTTTGATTTTTTATTTATAACCCTGTACTTATCTGACCAGAAATCCTTGCCACCATACTTCACTAATTCCCTCTATATCCAACTTCAGTGCGCGCATTTTCCTTTCTAACTTCTCTGACCTGCCTGCCCAGTTAAGAGATCTAGTAATCCATGCTCCGACCTCTAAAACGCAATTTTGTTTTTCTTGATGACAACATCCTCCTGAGTAGACCCCATCCAGAGTTCGAATTGGGAACTGTTTTATCTCCAAACTGTTATGCCCAAAGAGGTGCCCTCATCGCCTCACCATTAAGCCACACACTAGAGGTGCATGTTCTTGTGAAAATAATGGTCGTGGCTTCCCCTTGCTTTCTGCTGTTCATAGTACCTGATAACAATTCTATCTTGGCTAAACGTTGCAAAGTCAGATAAGTCAATAAAAGGCTGCTGCCATTCTTCAGGATTCACTCGCTAGTTCAACCTCTCCACAGATAGCCCTCTGTTGTGTTGTACATACTGTATGTTAAGAAAAACTGAAAGTAAATTTTGTGTAGGTTAGGACATGGAAGTGTGTGCTTCTCAGCTGATGATAAGAAAATCATTTAAAACAGAAACTGTATGCAGATACATTCTTTGTTACATATCTTGATTCCTTATTTCCTTTTCTGTCAGACAAAAAGAAGTTATTAATGATCTGCAGTGGGTTCAGTCTACATTTTTAAAAGGACCCTGAGAGGAAATGTTACCAAGAAATGCCATTTGGCTCTTACAGTTTGATTTTAGGAACTAGTCTTCCAATACATGTGGAGCAAGATAAAAGAACCCCAACTGATCTGTTGTATGATCCTAGAAGCAAGAAAATAAAGGAGCACTCAGTGGTTAATGAACTCTCAGATCATATTCCATAGATAGTTATGATAATCAGCCTATTACCATAGAGTGCAGAGAAACCATTGTGGTTGCTGAGAGACAAAAGATGTTAGGAATAATTTGTAGAAAGATGACTGGAATGAAATAAATTGGAAATGAAATGCCAGTATCAGATTTGACATTCCCTATGGTGGATTTGTGTCATTATTATAAAACAGCTTTCCCAGTAAAGCAGTGACAAAGGACCTTAAAAAAGCGTGTTAAACTGTGAATCACTAATGAGATTTGAGTACCTGTTGAACAAAGATAGTGAAATTTGGATGATAAGAAGAAAGGTAAAGATCCCACTTCACTTGAATGTTATTCCAGTTACTCACACTTATTAAGAAAAGTTATTAAAAAAAGTCTAGTATTAAGCAACATGATATATGAAGCTAATATCCAAGAGAAATAGGCCTAATTAAATATTTATGCAAACCATAGTACAACAAGAGACAGCACAAGAGTTCACAGAGCCAGTTAATTCCTCTATTAATTTAAATAAAAAGATATTGCATGGGTATCCAGCAGTATTAATGATCACCTCTTAGTAGCAGAGACAACAGGGTCATATAGCTCAGAAAAAAAATCAAGGTCATACATTGGGAAACCAACTTCCAAAAACTTTATTGATCATGTACTCTCATATACCTCCTCGTTTGAAATTAAGAAACTAATAAAGCCTTTCAGAAACAAAAGTTCTTACACGGATTGTGTATTATACTACGGAATATTATTTTTTTTCCTATTTTGTTAAATGGGACTCGGCAGACCGGTACATCGCTCGCGACGCATTGTCAACCAGTTGCATGCGACTCAGCGCCCGCGTTTCAGTCGATCCGATTTGCGTCGTGTTCTCGACATCAGCTTTGTTTTACGTGATTTTAAAAATGAACGAGCAAGTTTTGAACATTACTTTTGTGTGGGAAGCAGAAAAACATTCCATTTTATATGTTTACAAGCTTCCAGTCTACTACAGGAGGAGAGATTTGACAGACAAAGTGTGAAGTCGGGAAAGGAGTTCATATGAAAGGTATGTAATGTACTGTATATCTATTGTTTAAAAAAAATACCAGTAAATCAGTGGGAACAAATGTACAAAAAAATATGTAAATCATACTTGGAGTATTCTTTGTGTGACAATGCCATTCTGTAAAATTACATTGTTGTGCGCAAACAAACCTGGAAACGGCGGGAAATGGCAGACGTCTTAAATGTATGGTTTGTGTTAATTACGGTGGCGTTCAAATACAAAAGATTTATAGAGCATAAACCACGTTTCCGTGAGTATAAATGTAATCACGTCCAGGTTTTCAAAATAAAAGTAACCCACAACACGTTTTATTCATTCACAGAATTTAACTACAGTCGACATGAAATGGACATTCAAGTACAGTAGTTCTATTGCTACGGAAGAGAGGCACGGTTTGTTTAAAAAGTAATTTGCTAAATAATATCTTAACGCAGTTGCTGATGAATTAGCACAAATTGAAATGTTGTGATTTGCTTAAAATGTTGCTGCATCATTTGCGGTTTCACGATTTTCTTGGAAGTGTGTTGATGTATATTGTACACCTTCACATTGGCGTATGTAATTGTGGAGAACACAAACGGCGTTGATAACATTCACTGTGTCAGGATTCTTGCAACGTATTGGGCCATTTAACACTTGAAACTTTTCTGAAGCCGTTCCTCTGCTTAAGCGGCAGGTGAAATTTCTTTTCACATGAAGTAGCATGATAAGAGGAAGCTGCATCTGCTACAAAATAATAGCGAAATGGGTTATCATTCTCGTAGCACATTGATCTCGATGCGGATGGAATATCAAGGCCTGCATGTGTTAGTGTTCCATTGCTGACGCGCGAAATATTCCTCCTTGACTGTTTCTTCCAGCATAATTCGTCTCTATTAAAGTAAATAATCCATCAACATCGCCGTAGGCCATTAACACAACAGTGTATGATTTGTAATTGAAGTAAGTTGTACCACTGTTCGCCAATTTTTCTATTCAGATATGCTTGCCATCCAGTGCTCCAATACAGTTCGGAATAGCCTATTCCATAAATTACAAAAACGCTCGGCTGTCTTCTTCCAGTCCTCTCTTTTTAGAACTGGCGTATACATTTCTTTGAGAGCATCCCAAAATATTTTTGTGGTCTCCCCTGCTACGCATCCAATGGTGGCCTCTCCTCGTGCAAATTACAATGAAAGTGATACAAATGTGCAGCCAGTAGCCAAGTACCTGTAAATGAAAAACTATGTATAAGTTTAGTTTATTAATTTATTTCGCAATTCTCTATATTTTATTACCTATTTGGCTCTTAGAAGATAGGCCTTCTTTTTGTGTCAGTGCCTGAATGCCAAGAGAAATGGAGGAATTCACGAACTGTCTCTGTCCAGAACCTCAAACCACATCCAAGTGGCTGTAGGACAATATCAAAGAAGTCTTATTATTTGATGCAAGCAATGAAGTTTGCATTAACGTTCATGAAATCCTTAACCTCTGCTGCCATTGGAAATTTACCAGATATCCCCCATGGCGAAGAAAATGTACTTTATGTTGTAAACAGTGAAGAAATCTCTTTTCAGCATCTTCCATGTTCACCATCATCCTCGTCAACAACAACACCTCCGCCAGAAACACCTTTAACAACCTTACAAAAAACTGCGATTAACGAGCTGAATAAAGACAGCCAACATGAAACTCTCAAGATTGTCAAGCTGACAGAAATTTCTATGTGGCATCTGATTCTAGTCCACAAGCAAAAATCCTATAAAACAACGTTCTAAAGCTGATGAAATTGACAACTGTTTCATCGAGTTGTGGTTATCACATAATGCTGATTGGTAATAACACACTTTAAATATGGTAAATGCATTTATTAGACACGAAGCAAGAAGGAAAAAACATGGCATTACACAAGTTGTGCGCTGAGAAAGACATAGAACAAAGCAATTCAAAGAGATCAGAGTCAGAAATAGGGCACTCTGTGCCAGAGACGCCACAGAGCCCCCTCCCCCCCCCCCCCCCCCCCCCACAGTAGTGCGGAGCACGGAAGATGGAAGCATCATCACTCAAAATTGTAGTCGCCGTGCCAGCGCAGCAGTTGTAGATTGGGGGGAAAGTGCGAGAAGTAGGCGTCAGTCAAAGGCCGCTCGTCGGCATTGGGAGGCAGAGCGTCAGCGACGGAGGGCTGATTGGAAGATGGGTCAGAGAGTGACCACGTCAGTTTCAGTCGATTGACAGACATGTTCTGTGGCAGCCTCATTCCACCCCACCTGTGTTTGCATTTTGCAGAGGTGTGCGACGACTGCATGAAATCGTTCAACCAGAACCGGAAGATCCATAGTATTGGCCGACAGTGAGTACTCCATAAACTCTGCTGGAAGGAGGAGGGGTTCGCTGTATAGAATCTCGGTGAGTGATGGATTCAAGTCTACTTTATGTGCCGAGCGGATGCCCATCAGGACCTAAGAGAGGGCCAGGGACCATAAACCACTGTGGCACATAAGCATGACTTTGAGGGTGCAGTGCCTCCATTTGACTAGGCCATTCGCCTGCAGGTGGTAGGCTGTGGTTTGGAATTTAGCAACACTGCAGAGTTCTCACAGTCGCGCTAAGAGGATGGACTCGAACTGTCATCTGTCATCTGGATTACGAATAGCATCCACGAGAGGCTTGTGATCTGAGTAGATCATGAAAGGTCGCCCCTCAAGGTCACTACGGAAGTGTTTAATCACCTCGTACACAGCGAGAAGCTCACGATTGAAAGCTGACCACTTACAGTGGCTCTTAGTCAGTTTCTTGGAAAAGAAGTGGAGCGGTTGGGTTGATTCGGCAGTGTACTGTTGATAAAACAGTGGCTACAGCTGAGTCACTGTCGTCAATCATGATCGAAACACGGGCCTCAGGGTGGGCGAGTGTAACGGCTTTGGCGAGAGCATTTTTAAGGTTACCAAATGCGTTGAGCATGGGTTAAGTCAAGTCCAACTTCCGTTTTCCGGTAGTGTTTTTGATGGAGAGGGTGTTGGTGAGGGGAAATTGGACGGAGGCAGCCTGAGGAATATATCGGCGGTAAAAGTTTGTCATAGCCAGCAAATGACAGAGTTGAGCGTAATCTTCAGTAAGAGGGAGATCAAGTATTTATTTATTTGTTTATTTATTATCATCCCAATGATCACATTTGTGATATAGGATTTGTCAGGGTACATTTTAACAACTATATAATATCTTTACAAAATTTGTATCTGTGCGGAATTCATACTAATCTATCTTATGTTTAATACAATATACAACTAATAAGTGTTTTTATAACATAATTTCTTATGCACTGATGTAATTTCATTTGTCACATTAGCTTAAACATATACTGTTATACAGTTGCGCAAAGATATTCACTTATGCTGTAATAACATTTGTCAAGCATGTGGTTCTTTATAACAGTTTTAAATTTATCCTCATTTTCCAGCTCTTTGATATGTTTTGGTTGTGCATTAAAAAGTTTGATGCCTTGATTACATACATGTTTCTGGCTTTGGGTCCTTGTTACAGATTGTATGTGGAGATCTTTACATTGCCGTGTATCGTAATTATGGAAGTCTGTATTGGTTTTCATTTTGTCCTGATTTCTTTTGATCACCAACAGACATTTCAGAATGTATAATGATGGAATTGTTAAAATTTTCATGCTTTAAAAAGGGGCCTGCAATGTGTTTGAGGGGGGCTGTGGGTCATTATCTGAATAGCACGTTTTTGTAATTTGAAAATCTCATTTTGACGACAATTTGTTTTTCCCCAGAATACTATCCCATAGGATGCAGTGGACTGAAAATAGCCAAAATATACTAATCTGGTACAGTCATTACTACAAACTCTTGAAATTATTCTAAGCACAAACATGCTGAATTTAGTTTTAGTGCTAAGCTCACCACATGGTCCTTCCAATTAATCTTCTCATCAATGTGCATACCCAGTAATTTTGCACACTGTACTCTTTCAAGTTGTTTGCCCTCCATGGTGGGATTTAGGTCGTCCTGTTCACTTATTTTTCCATATTGCACATAATTTTTTTTTTTTTTTTTTTTTTTTTTTTTTTTTTTTTTTTTTTTTTTGCATTCAGTGTTAGCTTGTTAGCACTAAACCATTTTTGTATATCTTGTAGGACATGGTCCACAGTACTGTGCAATGACTGATTCATATCACTAACTATTAAACTAGTCTCATCAGCAAATAACATGATTCTAGCTTTTCTCTCTGACACCTGAATATCATTAATGTAAATGAGGAGCAGCAAGGGGCCTAATACATTTCCTTGGGGTACTCCTACTGTGACCTCCCTTGGATCTGATCTTAGTTTAATTTTTTGATTAATATTTAGTGCTGTAATTGCAACCACCTGCATCCTCTTTTCTAGATAAGACTCAAACCACTTTTTTACTGGTCATCTGATACCTATAGCTTCAAGCTTTTTCAAAAGTATGCTGTGTCAAAGGCTTTTGACAAATCTAGATTTATCCCAACTACACTTTTTCCCTCTTCCAATTTAGTGATTATTTCTTTTGTGTATTCTAGTACAGCTGTTTCGGTACTTCTCCCAGCTTGAAATCCATGCTGATTACTGTTAATAAGATTGTGCATATTAAGATAATGTGTGACTCTATATTTCATTAGTATCTCTAAAACTTTAGAGAAAGTTGGGAGGAGTGAGACAGGTCTGTAGTTTTCTATTTTAAGTTTATCACCCTTTTTCAACAGGGGAATGACTTTAGATATTTTCAGTTTATGTAGAAACACGCCCTCAGCCATTGACAAATTTGCTATGTGCGCCAATGGTTTTGCTATCTGATTAGCTGTTTTCTTTACTAATATTATTGGCACCTCATCTACTCCAGCTGACATCTTGGACTTGAGACTTTTAATCACTTTTAAAACTTCCTTTTCATTTGTTGGAACTGCCATCATACTGCTGGCTGCCTTGGGTGCTTCCATCTTAATCTTCTCCCCAAAATTCCTGCTTAATGTCTGGGGTACATTTAAAAAGTAATTATTTATATAATTAGGCATGGAATATTTATCTACCATTTTATTCTCCTCATCTTTTAGAATAATTTCCTTGTCTTTGATAGGTACCCCGGTTTCTTTTCTCACAATTTCCCATGCTATTTTAGTTTTATTTCTGGACTGTTTTATTTCCATATTATTACTTAATAACTTTGCATTTGCAATTATTCTGCGGTATATTTTCCTATACCTCTTTACATATTCTATAAAATCAGTATCTGTACACTGCCTCAACTCTGAATTCAGTTTTTTCATGTTTTCACATGATTTCTTAATGCCAAGAGTCATCCAAGAATTTGACTTTATGTGTCCAGTAGACTTGATTCTGGTCAGTTTCTTTGGAAAACACATCTCAAAGTTCATCATATAAATCGATGCAAATACACTATATGCCTCATCTGTACTTGACTGTTTCATAACATCTAACCAATTTTCATTTTCTAAGATACTTATGAACTGATGACAGCTGTCCACAGAGAAGTTTCTTTTGTAAATATTATTTACACCTTTATCTTCCTTTGACCTTAAAGGGATTTCAATTGTGAGAGCGTTGTGGTCAGACAATCCTAAATCTATGTTTGTTACCTCTATGTCAGTTGCTGACATATTTGAGAAAATGTTATCTATGAGGCTATTGGAGGTGTTTGTTATTCTAGTTGAATTGTTTATGTGTGGTGACATGTTGAAACTCTTTAATATGTTCAAAAATTGCCTTTTTTGTTGACTTTCAACTGTTGTTGTTGTTGTGGTCTTCAGTTCTGAGACTGGTTTGATGCAGCTCTCCATGCTACTCTATCCTGTGCAAGCTTCTTCATCTCCCAGTACCTACTGCAGCCTACATCCTTCTGAATCTGCTTAGTGTATTCATCTCTTGGTCTCCCTCTACGATTTTTACCCTCCACGCTGCCCTCCAATACTAAATTTGTGATCCCTCGATGTCTCAGAACATGTCCTACTAACCGATCCCTTCTTCTAACAAAGTTGTGCAACAAGCTCCTCTTCTCCACAATTCTATTCAATACCTCCTCATTAGTTATGTGATCTACCCATCTAATCTGTTGTACCACAGGTTTCGACACGAGAACTCATCGGTTGGAGGCCATCGGCAGAGACAGTATGGCCTAGAAACGTAATGGATGTGGAACATAGTTGAGATTTATCATGGTTGATCACCACGCCATTGGCAGCGAGGGCCGAATGCACTGCATCAAGGTGAACTTGATGTTCCTCAGCAGAGGAGGAAAAGATCAGTATATCATCTAAATAAGTGTAGGCAATTTACAGAGGTAGCAAAATGTAATCAATGAACCACTGCCATGTCTGCATAGCATTTTTCAATCCGTAAGGCATGTAACAGTATTTAAATAGGCTGAAGGGTATGATGATGGCTGTCTTCATAATGTCCGGAGGATGCAGAGGGATTTGATGGTACACCTTGGAATAATCTAAAACAAGAAAAACTTAGAAGCATGTAGTAATTGTGTGAAAACCTGGATATGAGGAATGGGGTAGTTATTGATGACGGTGCCATCATTAAGGGACCTGCAGTCCCCGCACATGCATAAGGTGCCGTCCTTTTTAGGAACAAGGTGTCTAGGTGAAGACCAGCTGCTATCAGAGGGGCAGAGCACGCCCCAAGCCAACAGATCCTGAACGATTTCTGTGGCACGCAGAAATTTGAAGTACTAAGGCGTCTGGCCTTTTAATGTGCAGGTGGTGCAAATCCTTTGACAAGTGCCATTACGGATGGCCGATACTTGTGAAGGGAGGCTGGCAAGATGGTTCAGGAAGGGGTCTGGAGGCAACAGTAGTTCACTGACCTTGTTGAACTGGGATGGCGTAGGTGGTGCGTTCGCTGAAGTCGGCGATGGAAGATGCAGTACAGGAGCAGAGCATGGAGTTGTGTCTCGTATATTCGTCCCTGGCGGTGAGAAAACGACAGCAGGCGGAGGAACACTCGATACAGGAGCAGGTTGGTGAGAAGACCCAATAGGAGTGTGTGCTAGGTCGCCTCGTTGTGGTTCAGCAGATAGGCGACATATCGTACACCGTGCTTGTGACAATTCAGTGTAAACAGAGGCAATGCAGCTGCGTAACGCATCATTCTAGGTGCGAGGTCGTCAATTTGTGTACGCACGTCCGACAAATCAGAGAGCCGTATAGTAATGCGCTCGAGCAGAGATGCACACGTGCAAAGCGTAACCAAAGAGGTGGAGAGCGAAGTTGTGCTGAACTCATTTGAGCACAGAACAGTAGAACCA
This sequence comes from Schistocerca nitens, assembly GCF_023898315.1. Taxonomy (NCBI): domain Eukaryota; kingdom Metazoa; phylum Arthropoda; class Insecta; order Orthoptera; family Acrididae; genus Schistocerca; species Schistocerca nitens. The sequence goes on from NC_064619.1 coordinate 294,908,432, forward strand.
GACATGTGGCGGATCGCTGCGGCCTTCAGGTCTGGTGAAAGTTCATAATGGTGTAGAAAGTCTAACTCGATCACAGGTTCATCCACGTCAGTGACATGGAAAGTCCAACGGAACGTGTGGACTGGCAATAGGCAAAGCGAATCCTGATGAAGCCAAGGACCGCAATAGGAAAATGATTGCAAATCATTGCCAGGTTATTATTGAAAGTATGTTGCCTGTGAGCTTGGCCAGGATAATACTGATGTTGGCACCGGTGTTGACGAGAAAGTGAGTGCCCGATAACAAGTCAGTGGTGTAGAGGTGTCGCACCACTGAAGTGAGTGGTGTGGCATCAGAAAGTAGGCACCTTGAAGGAACGTGGTGGGACATGGCGCCTAAATGTTCCTGCCGGAATCATTTGGGTAGGTGCAAGGTGCGCAACAGGTGCATGTGGCATCCCTGTAAGTAGCATGGTACCAGCACAGTGGGTAGGCTGGGAGACGAGGCATTGTGGAGAGGGAGGGGGCCGCAGCTGGCTAAGTCAGAGCAAGGAGCTGCTCTGACTGCTGCTTGGGCGAGGTTGGCTGCTGTAGGGAAGCTGCAGGCAATACCTCCTGTGGCAGCTCTTGACTGTCATCTGAGGTGCTGTGGTGAGTACACTGGCTTCTGCCAGCTGCATGCGGAACCGAAGATGCAGACGTGCCAGCTGACGGTGATGGAGGAGTCATCTGTGACAGGCGGTGTCGGTGATGAATGATAGCATAAGCTCGATCAGCCATGCGCAAGCGAACCTCAGGTGGGTCGGCGACATGGGACAGCAGGTGGAGTTGTGGATCCAAAGGAATTTTGACCATCCCCAATGTCCAAAGCCCAGCATCAGGTAATGCTTGAACATCAATTAATGCACAAAGGCACCACTAAAGCTGCGAAGGTGTGCGGTCATCGAGGTGCTCGTTGTGAATAATGTGGTGGATAGTGTCCACGGGGGGGTGAGAAAGGCACTTGTTGAGCAGTGCTTTCACCGTTGAATACTTGTGTGAGGAAGGCAGTGAGAGAAGCATATTGCTGATGAGGTCCGGATGAGCGTGGAGGTTACTCACCAGGCAGACAAAATGTGCATTGTCATCCAAATTACCGTGGATATCCAGTAGATGATGCACTAACATGAACCGAGTCTTTGGGTTATCTTTTTGCAAAGCAACTTAAGAAACCTGCCAGATATCACATGTTGATGCTGCAGTACCTACAGATGGAGATCCGTGCGAGCAGAGCAGGAAGCCCCAAACACGGGGAGTGTAGTAATGGGTGACGGTATATCACCTGAGGCCTGTGTGAGTGGAAGAGGATGGCTGCATGTAGCACACGGTGTGGAGTGTGCGGGTGCAAAAGTTGGCACGGTGTGTCCCAACTGCAGGCTCACCGATGAACGTGGCGCGGGTGAAACGGCCAGTGTCGTTGCAACAGCGGGCGGGAGGTGGTCGCAGTGCAGCCTTGGAGGGCTCACCTGGTAACTGGCGCAGGCAGAACGGCTGGCACCGTTACAAAAGAGGGCAGAAGGGGGTTACGGTGTAACCATGGAGCGACAGTCGCGGAATCCATCAGTGCTGCCAAGATGGCATAGGGGAGGGGGGGGGGGGGGTGCAACACTAGGCAATTAAGAATGTGCAACCCTTTGCATAGGAATGTTCAAACATTGTCGTCATATCAAACCATACCGAAGGAGACTGCTAGCTGAGAGGTAAACCTCAACGTCCTTAAATGGGTGATCGTCCACAATGTCATTAGGCGGCGTGCACTGTCCATTGTTGAGCTGTCGCACTTGATGGTGGCCTTGTTGGGCCGGTTAAGGTTAACTGGCCACCAGCATGCCCAGGCGTAGATAATTATTCACTTTTAACCAGACGGGCAATAGGTACACTTGACCACTCGTGTTCACAAGCACAGGTAATAGGATGAATGGCACTAGTGCCGAAAGACACTTGTAGATCCATTGTACTGAAGACAATGTGGGCTGGCACACAAAGTCCGTTAATGATGAAGAGAAGCACAAAATGATTCGTGATCATGCGATAATGATGTCAGGTTCACCACTGTGGTTATCACATAATGCTGATCGGTAATAACACACTTTAAATATCATCAATACACAGTGATGGAGGAGTCGTCTATGACAGGCGGTCTCAGTGATGAATGACAGAATAAGCTCAATCAGCCATGCGTAAGCGAACCTCAGGTGGGTCGGCAGGCAGTACACAAGTTGCGTGCCGAGAGGCATAGAACAGAGCATTTCAAAGAGACCAGAATCCAACATAGGGCACTCTGTGCCAGAGATGCCACAAGTTTATTAAAGCCAAGAAGGCCAACATTGACTCACAGTAGTGTAAGCCCCACAACCCGAGGAGAGAAGATAGGAAACTGTTTCTTCTTAGCTTGTTGTCTGAGCTGGATGAAATGAATGAGCAACAAATAAAAATACTCAAGCATAGAGTATTACAGCTAATCGACGAAATCATGAAGCAGATGCCTACTCCACCACTGTTTGTCCCAATAGCTGTTATGCAGTTGTTGGGATCCCAATCAAGGAATGTCACTATTGAATCAGGTGAAGATACAGAGAACAGTAACCAAGACAATAGTGCCACCTGTCAGTTTTACAAGGTAGTTCACCTAACAGTTGGTTGACAATCAATGGAAGATTCTGACAGTGCAGCTTGAAAGTTAAGAAAGCTACTTCTGAAACACAGTAATCAGTATGTACTTTTGATGTATTATTTGTATATAAAAAAGTCAGAACTCTCTTACTTCAATGTGATTAATATCCATTCTTCTGCACTGACACATTCACTCATTTTCATATTTCACTGTGTTATGGTGGGTGAAATCAGATGCACCAAATCACTGTAGTTATGTTTACTCATTCTATAAAAAACAACGAATTATGAATCTGTTTGTTGCAGATCCTTTGCTGCTACAAACAGCCTGCAGTTTATGCTTCTGTGTACATATGTACATATGGATGAATCGAGAATTTCCTTCTTTTTTTCATTTGTAAGTAATAATAATAGAGGATCACATCTTCTTCTATGCTCGAATTTGTATTTGACATGTCCTGTGTAATCAAAAGATGCTCAGGCACAACAAACAATACTTCTTCTCCTCCACGCTCGCAAATGTCAACTGCAGTTTCTCATTGCAGAGTTGCACCGCGTGCGGAGCTACATTGCAAGCCAGTTTGCAACCAGATATCGCTAACCCGTTGCGTTGATTTTCAGTTGCTGGCCTTATAGATAGCAAATCCAGATTTTAAAATAACTTAAAAATAAAATGCTGCCCACAGGATATCTAAAACATACTCCCCCGTCTTTACAAACCATGTGGTTTCCTTTTTTTATGTTAAAAAATCTGTAGGTATCATTTTGTGATCTTTCCCATGTAAGTATATCATTGTGGAGCCTATAAAGAAAGCAGTTTATGATGGTGCGCCAGTTCACATAACTTGAAGGAATGTACTTTGAGAAGATGTCTGAGAAAGAGAGAGAGGTGTGAGGGGATGGGGTGGGGGAGAAGGAGGGATAGAGTGACAGGTGACAGGTATATGAGTTAATAAATAGAATGAAAAATCATCTTAAGTTACAAAACTGATGAATCCTGTGCTCTATAACAGCAACCCCAATCTCATGGTAACTGTACTTCTGTCATTGGTTGGTATAGTTATTGTTCAGTTTGTGTGCAGATTTTGAAGTATCCAGACCTAGTACCCCATTTGAGGTAAGTTGGATATGACTATTTTTAAATAACCTTTGATTTGCATTTTTCAGAATTTTGTCTAAGAAAGAATGGGATCAGAACTGTTGCCTGATTTCCTGCCCAGCCCTCTTGACAAATATCGTAGAAAAGCTTCTTTTGACTGGAAATCTCTGAAGCTACTCTTAGAAGATCCTGAAATGTTGAAATACAAGGTAATATTTGTGAGCTGGGATACCACTTTTGATAATTAGATTGCTAAATAAGTCTTTATCATTTTTGATTACACTCACATTAATTTTTTACCAGGAAATTGTTAACCATTTGTGTTTTGTCAAATGTTATTTGATGCATTGTAGTTGTAGATATGCCATTATTTGTGCAGATGTGAGGGTATGAAGAGTTAAATGGAGAAACAATAAGTCTGTCAATCTGTTCTTACTTTTTAGTTTATTAGAGATGTAAAGGCTTCTAGAGGCAGCTCACAACATTTGTGCTTCTGTGTGGAACTATAGTCTTTCTTTTAAGACAAAAAGGAGTTACAGTCATTGGCTGTGAGTGGACATTGATTTAAATCAAAGGGGAAAGTTGAAAATTTGTGCCAGATCAGGAGACAAACACAGATCTTCTGCTTAAGAGGCATGTGTACTGACTACATTGCCATCTGGATATAAAGGTCACTGAAAATTCACGGACTACCCTGGGACACCTCCTGCCAGACCCACATTCTCAGCTTAGCCACACATTACAAATGTAGTGCCTCTTGTCCATTATCCTAATCACTAGTGTTGTTTTGCTGACTCCCATCTGTAAGAATTCGCACCTAGTGTGCATCTGCACTGAAGAAATCACTGGCCGTCCTCACCTCAATATACAACATGTATTGTCTGTTATTTTGGACATGTTCTAAAGAACAGACACCACATGCATATAATATTTCTTTTGTTTCACTGAGCACCACTTTGATGTGAGCAATTTGTAGCACTAAGGAAAACAGTTAGGAACTAATGAAGGAAAAGAAGAAAGGTTAGGGTTTAACATCCCATCTATGTCATTAGAGATGGAGAACAAGCCTAGATTGTGGGATGTTCAGCCATATTCTTTTTAATGGAGTATTACCTACATTTAACATATTTAGGGAACTGATGGAAAATCTAATTCTAGGTGGGTGAATTGGAATTTGATCCTCCATCTTCCCGAATATAATGAACAATGCAGTAGTCATGAATTTATGTTATGCATATCAAATAAAAACTTAAATAGCTACAAATGTATACATCAAGACAATGTAAATGTCTGCATACTGTCATGTATTAATTGTTTCTCTGGAAAAAAACAGATGAAAATATGGAAATTGTTTGAAGAGGATCCAGTGTTTCAACATCCAAGTAAGAAACTAAGTTTAGATGAGGAACGACATTTGGCAATAAAGAGAATGTATCGTTTAAAAGAACTTCAGAACTTAACAGTGAAAGAGATGACAAAAGATCCTCGCAAGGTAAGATATTTACTATTGTAAATACTATTATTTACTGGGAAAAGGGTTAATTTAGAAACTGTTTACCTTTGTTACTTATGGCATCAGCTTAAAATGTATAATACTCAAGGTCAGAGAACTGTGTAACTTATTTAATGCAGAAATGTTGGTTATATTTTATAAACTCTCACATTTTACCACTGCCATTTGTAAACAGTATTGTCCTGGCATCAGACATGCACTGTTTTAATAGTTTGGCTGATGTATGATGTAATGAAACTATTAGAACAGTGAAGATCTGATGCCAGCAGAATAAACTTCACAAACATTTGGTGCAGCCAAGCAAATCACCTGTTTTTCAACAATGGTCAGGGCTTAGGCACTCCATAGACCTTAGTCCAACAGATCTCCTTGACAAGTGTCAAGGTTCTGTGACAGTGTCATAAGTGAGGCAACTGAGATCAGATTAGCAAAAAACCTTCTTTCAGTAAGATCTGGGATGTTTTGCTAAAATCAGTGAAAGAATGGTGACATGTTCAATTGAGTCCTGAAGCAAGGGAACCTATTCCCGTTTATCCATCTTAACACCAGGTTACCAATGTGGATCAAATGTCACTTTCAGCAGGTTATATGAACCAGAAGCACTTGTGAATGGATTGCACACAGTGATATGTCACAGAAAGGTGAAAGGATTATGTAATTAGTGCATTTAAAATGAGCAGTGGCATCCCTGACCTCACAATATATCAAGTACCATGTGATGATGATGGTAAAGTTGCACTGTCAAAATACTTGCTCAAAACACTACATCAAGATGGCATACCTCATAGAACTTTGTGCTTACATTTTGTTAGGAATATGTGGATTAAACATAGCCAGTATTATGCTCCTTGCTTTTATGGTCCAGTATGGCATCTAGCATACGTTATGCTTCAAGAAAACACACACAAAGTACTGATCATACGCTTTTGTATCAGAATATATGTTTTGTCGTTGGAACCAGAAATGATAAAGCACTAGCAATAAAATTGATCTGATTCTCTGATCTCCATATAATTTTACATTCTTGGATTTTTAACAGCAGATTTCACACTTTATATAGTTCAAGGCGTTTCATTCAATTATAATATGTTCAATCAGTATAAATTTGATGCCATCTTGACCTGACTTTCAAAAAGAAGAATTTTACAAAGTTACACTCTAAAAATTTAGGTTACTGCAACAGTTTATTCTGTTTCTTGATGATAAGCACAAACATTATGTGAATTGGGACAGTTCTTTTCTAGATATCCGTATTGTAAATGGCTGAATTCTTTCTCACCTACAAATATAAGTATTTTGAAAAACTGATAAAATCATAAGAAATGCAGACTCATATTGTAGACAAATCTAGTTGTTTGGATTAGATCAAATTAAATACACTGTTCTCTATGTAGACCCATAGTTTGGAGATCCTGAAGAATGCGGAACATAAGAGAAAAATTCATAAGCATTTAAATCTAATGTCCATCCCCAGAGCCTAAGGGTGTTTGTACTAAAGTTATAAATCTGCATATATATTCCATAAGTAACTGTATAGTGCTTGGCAGAGACTACTTTGTAAACTGTTGTAGATTATGTCCCATTACATTCACTTACTGAGTGAAGTAAGGATAAGCCTCTATGCACATCACAGTCTCTCTTATCTAGCTTGCATGATCCCTATATGAGATATACAATGATGGCAGTGTAATAGCCTCACAGTCTTTTTTGAATACGGGTTCAATAAATTTACTAAACAGGTTTTGTAGCAATGTCATCTTTTTCCATAGGACATTAATTTAATTTCACTGAGCAGTTCTGATACACTTTCATATGGGCTGTATCTTGCTGTTATTATCCTGGCAGTGTATCTCTGAATATGGTCAAAGTCTGTTGTCATGTCTTCATGATAAGGACTCTAAACACTGGAACAATATTCTAGAATTGGTTGCCCTATCATCTTGTATGCAATTTTGTTTAAGGTGCACTCCACTTTCTGATAACCCTTCCTTCATCTAAATCTGCCATTTGTCATCAAAATTACTGATTTCATATCACTTCTCAGTATCAACCTTAAATAGATATTCGAGATGTTTACCACTAATGTTGTTATTAGACGCTATTGGTTCCTTCTCCTTCTAATATGCATTATCTCATAAATTTGTCCATCTTTAAAGAGAGCTGCATTTCATGGCACTAAGTGGAAATATTGCCTAAGTCTTTTCATGTTCGCAAAATATTGACTAAGTAAAAAATTTAAACATACATATGTTTCCAAGTTAAAAAGTTAAAAGTATCACTAACGAGTAAATCCAGACATACTAAATTTAATAAGATAACTTCTAAACTCTTATAGCAAATAAATAAATAGTAATACACTGTAGTGTTTACTCTTTTCACTGAAGAGGTGCAGAAGTCAAAGATTACTAAGAATAGAATAGAATCTTTATTTGCCTTTCAATATGTTTTCCATACAATTGGCATTGTCAGTGTGTCAGAGTATGTGATATTGTTAATAATTGTTGAAGAGGAGCAGATAGTATTAAGAGTAAATGATATATTAGTTACAGATGTATGCACTGTTGTAAAACTTTTTAACAAGCATTTCATAAGTGTTACAGAAAAGATAGAGTTGTTATGTTCGGTAGCTGCTACCATGAAATATCACAGACCAGTCACAAAAACAGCTTCACTGATATGAGTATGACTCTCATGAGGAACAGTAAGCAATTTCCACCAAAAAAAACTTTAAAATCAAAATATTCTAGTGAGTATGATAAAATATCAACAAAGTTAATTAAAGAGTGTCATTCTGCATTTAACAATATAATAAATCATATGGTGACCATCAATTTATCAGTGGAACATTTCTTGAATGGTTGAAATGTGCTGAAGTTAAGAAAGGAGGTATAGGTATACCATCAAGTATGTGCCCAATTTCAATTTTGCCAAGATTCTCAAAAAAAAAAAAAAAAAAAAAAAAAAAAAAAAAAAAAAAATAGAATGGGTAATATACTATTGGCTCTTTAACCATCTGACAACAAAATAACATATTGTCAAAGTCACAGTTCAGGATTCTGATATTGAGAAGGCTACATGCACATACAGTGACAAAGTATTTAATTCATTAAGCAACAAATTGCAGGCTACTGGTATATTTTCTGATCTGTCAAAGGCATTTGACTTTGTAAATCACAATGTTCTTTTAAATAAATTAGAATATTATGGTGTAACAGGAAATTCTGTAAAATGGTTCAAATCCTTTTTCTCTGGCAGGAAACAAAGGGGGTCATTAGAAGAGAGACATATATTAAGCTATCAGACATGATCCAAGTAGGGACTAATTGCATGATGTGTCCCATAGTGTTACATCTTAGAGCCTTTACTTTTTCTTCTGTATATCAATGAACTTTCATCTGTAACATTACCATATGCCAAGTTTGTTTTGTTTGCAAATTATACAAACATTGCAATAAGTAGCAAATCAAATATAGTCTTAGAAAAATCAGTTAATGAAATTTTCATAGGCATTAGTAAACGGTTCCAACCCAGTTGTTTGTGTCTAAACTTTGAGAAAACACACTACACACAGTTTAGATCTTTTAAGGGGTTTCTAGCCAGTATATGCCTAAAATATGGTGACAAAAAGATAGAAGTTGTTGACAGTGTTAAATTCTTGGGATTACAGATGTGTAATAAGTTCAACTTGGTGAAACATTCCACAGAACTGCTGAAGTTCCTAAACAAATCTCTGTTTGCAATGTGAATGTTGTCTGACACAGGTAATATAAAAATTTTAAAAAACCTCGTTTACTATGCTTACTTTCATTCCATAACGTCAAACAGTATTAATTTTTACGGTAAGTCATCAAGCAAATGTAGAGTTTTCTGAGTTCAAAATTGTGTAATAAGAATTATCTGGGGTTGTGAACTCAGGAACACGCTGCAGAGACCTGTTTATGGAATTATGGACTCTACATCTACACCCATACTCCGCAAGCCACCTGATGGTGTGTGGCGGAGGGTATCTTGAGTACCTCTATAGGTTCTCCCTTCTATTCCAGACTCGTATTGTTCGTGGAAAGAAGGATTGTCAGTATGCCTCTGTGTTGGTTCTAATCTGTCTGATTTTATCCTCATGGTTTCTTCATGAGATATATGTAGGAGGGAGCAATATACTGCTTGACTCCTCAGTGAAGGTATGTTCTCGAAACTTCAACAAAAGCCTGCACCGAGCTACTGAGCGTCTCTCCTGCAGAGTCCTCCACTGGAGTTTATCTATCATCTCCATAATGCTTTCGCGATTACTAAATGATCCTGTAACGAAGCGCGCTGCTCTCCATTGGATCTTCTCTATCTCTTCTATCAACCCTATCTGGTACAGATCCCACACTGCTGAGCAGTATTCAAGCAGTGGGAGAACAAGCGTACTGTAATCTACTTCCTTTGTTTTCGGATTGCATTTCCTTTGGATTCTTCCAATGAATTTCAGTCTGGCATCTGCTTTACCAACGATCAACTTTATATGATCATTCCATTTTAAATCACTCCTAATGCGTACTCCCAAATAATTTATGGAATTAACTGCTTCCAGTTGCTGACCTGCTATATTGTAGCTAAATAATAAGGGGTCTTTCTTTCTATGTATTCACAGCACATTACACTTGTCTACATTGAGATTCAATTGCCATTCCCTGCACCGTGCTTCAATTCACTGCAGCTCCTCCTGCATTTCAGTACAATTTTCCATTGTTACAACCTCTTGATACACCACAGCATCATCCGCAAAAAGCCTCAGTGAACTTCCGATGTCATCCACAAGGTCATTTATGTATATTGTGAATAGCAATGGTCCTACGACAGTCCCCTGCAGCACACCTGAAATCACTCTTACTTTGGAAGACTTCTCTCCATTGAGAATGACATGCTGCATTCTGTTATCTAGGAACTCTTCAATCAAATCACACAATTGGTCTGATAGTCCATATGTTCTTACTTTGTTCATTAAACGACTGTGGGGAACTGTATCGAATGCCTTGCAGAAGTCAAGAAACACGGCATCTACCTGGGAACCCGTGTCTATGGCCCTCTGAGTCTCGTGGACGAATAGTGCGAGCTGGGTTTCACACAATCGTCTTTTTTGAAACCCATGCTGATTCCTACAGAGTAGATTTCTGGTCTCCAGAAAAGTCATTATACTCGAACATAATACATGTTCCAAAATTCTACAACTGATCGACGTTAGAGATATAGGTCTATAGTTCTGCACATCTGTTCGATGTCCCTTCTTGAAAACGGGGATGACCTGTGCCCTTTTCCAATCCTTTGGAATGCTACACTCTTCTAGAGCCCTACGGTGCACCGCTGTAAGGAGGGGGGCAAGTTCCTTCGCATACTCTGTGAAAAATCGATCTGGTATCTCATCAGGTCTACCGGCCTTTCCTCTTTTGAGCGATTTTAATTGTTGCTCTATCCCTCTGTCATCTATTTCGATATCTACCATTCTGTCATCTGTGCAACAATCTAGAGAAGCAACTACAGTGCAGTCTTCCTCTGTGAAACAGCTTTGGAAAAAGACATTTAGTATTTCGGCCTGTAGTCTGTCATCCTCTGTTTCAGTACCATTTTGATCACAGAGTGACTGGACATTGTGTTTTGATCCACCTACCACTTTGACATAAGACCAAAATTTCTCTAACTACTGCTTCCCAATATCTTTTATTGCTTAATGAAATTTGTCATGAAAAATACATCACTTTTTCAAGCCAACAGCTCAGTTCTTGGAATCAGTACTAAAAATGAGAATAACCTATATAAAGATTTAAAGTCACTTACTTCAGTCCAGAAAAGTGTCCAGTGTTCGGGAGACACATTTTCAATAACTTTCCAGCAGCCATAAAAAAATTAAATGCTAATGAAGTTCAGTTTAAGATGAGCTTAAAGGATTAGCCAGTGGTCAACTCTGTCTGCTCCAACGGAGAATTGCTTAGTAGAATTAACTGATGTATATGTTACTAATCATTTCAAATAATGTGAGTAGTAATGTCGTGTGACTTCTGTCCAGATTCAGTGCAATAATGTGACCATTGTAAATAATTATTGTAAAATGATTTTTCTGGTAAGCAGTTAATGTTACAACAAGAAGAATATGTGAAATTATTATTTAAAAAATTTACTTATCTGATGAAATACAATTGTCATTGAGGATTTTTTAATTTTTTTTTAATTTAATTTTTTTTTTTTTTAGTTCCAAATAATATTTTCAAAATCACAGAATGAAACACTGAGCTAGTCAAAATTTTAAAAATTATATTCATGTTGATTAATTATTATTCCAACTTTAGTAATCCCTTATATATATCTGCTTAACAACCCTATTATGTACTTGTAGCTTTTTCTAATTGTGACTGGCCAGCAACAGCTGTCATAAGTGATTAACTAAGTACTGGTCACTAATTTATTTGGCCCTGCACCAGCATTTATATAAATATGTAACAATATTGTGGCGTCTGTATATGTGCGGATGGATATGTGTGTGTGTGCGAGTGTATACCTGTCCCTTTTTCCCCCCAAGGTAAGTCTTTCTGCTCCCGGGATTGGGATGACTCCTTACCCTCTCCCTTAAAACCCACATCCTTTTGTCTTTCCCTCTCCTTACCTCTTTCCTGATGAGGCAACCATAGCTTGCGTAAGCTTGAAATTTGTGTGTATGTGTGTGTATTTGTGTTTGTTATTGTCTCTATCAACATACCAACACTTTCATTTGGTAAGTTACAGAATCTTTGTTTTTAGATATATAACAATATTTTATATTAATTACATTATTAGAACTCAAAATTTTTGAAGTTATAATGAGAAATTATATTTTCACAAAAAATTGATTCTTACAGTAAATTTTAGAGTAAAGAAGTAAACCTGAAGAAAGACTTTGTTCCACCAGGCTTTTTTTTTAACTAGTGCATTGCTAAGCACTATCAGTTTTAACCATGGCTCTTCTTCAAGCGCATCTATGACAGATGTGGCTGTGTCATTCTTGTCAAATAAAAACTGCATGCCATGAGTGATAATGCATTGTACAGTCATCAAAGTGCATGATTTTACAATGTGTCTCTACAAACCACACCCATACACTCATACAAGGTCCCCATAAATAGGAGTGTGTAGGTGTGGTTTTTTTGAGACACACTATGAGATCATGCACTTTGATGATGGCGTATCCACATATGCTACACAAGCACTTGAATATGAGCGCTAGTAGTGCTTAGTAAAGTATAATTTTAAAATACAGTGTGATGGACTATTATCTTTCTCAAATTTATCAAGGCTGTGGCGCCTGCCCCCCACCTCCGAGTGCCCCCCCCCCCCCCCTCAAGAAATTGAAAGATGTAAACATATTACTTTATTTGTTTCCTTATTCACTTTCTTTTTTATGCAAAATTTCATAAAATGTTCATGATTAACGATTACTTTTGAATTATGCAAATTTCTATTAAATTACATACTTATTTTGGTTACTAACATTTATGAATGTTTCAACTCTAAAGTTATTTTTCTTATATAACTTTATTTAGCACATTATATTATACATTACTATTGATGTGTATGTTTATTATGTCAATAATGTCTTGATTTTGATGTTCCATACTCTCTTTCTAGAACTTTCTAAATGATAATTTTGTACAAAAACTGCGTTCCATAATGTAATTATTATTCTTTTGAATTTGAGAATTTTTTTACACAGTTGTAGTTATCTGATAACATAATACTTAATACAGTGTATTGAGAAGTATACTAAAATTTGTATATTGTATACACACACACACACACACACACACACAGAGAGAGAGAGAGAGAGAGAGAGAGAGAACTTCACAGATAAAATTTATGCACAAGATTCTGCCAAAATCAAAAAGTTTGAAAGAAAAAGCTAGAGAAATTATGAGTGTAAAAAATCATGTAGACACTATCTGAACTGAATCAGCATGGGCCTTTATCTGTTAAGGGTATCCCTACAAAGAGTATCTGCCTGTTTTGTTTTCAAAAATCTAGTTGTGACAGTTACGTTAGCGTATGCAACACATCAATAAAACTCAAAAGTCATTAATAATAATAATGGCGTGTGAGGAGGGCCTCCTGTTGGGTAGACCGCTCGCCTGGTGCAAGTCTTTCGATTTGACGTCACTTCGGCGACTTGCGCGTCGATGGGGATGAAATGATGATGATTAGGCCAACACAACACCCAGTCCCTGAGCGGAGAAAATCTCCGACCCAGCTGGGAATCGAACCCGGGCCCTTAGGATTGACAGTTTGTCGCGCTGACCACTCAGCTACCGGGGGTGGACAAAAGTCATTAATTATAAACTTATTAATCATATCATCATTCTTCTTCCCTATTTCTCTTCCTTCTGGGTTCAGTCTTCCATCTTCATCTCCTTGTTATGACCCTTGAACATTCTCCACATTAGGGATCTTTTTCTTACAAAATGTGCAGCAGAATTAGTGTAAAATCAAATACAGGGCATACAAGATACAACAAACATGGAAACAGAATGTGTCCAGTGGATAGATAAGGAGGCAATATATACATTGAAAAATGTCAAATATTTTTTTATTATGTTGTGTGACCTGACAATTGGTAATTAGTAATTGAAAACTTGTGCAGAAAGAAATCTAACAGAAGTGCACTGATGGCAAAAAAACAGCAACATCAAGAAGGAGTTGTATGACATAAAAGAAAGTTGGTAGGCATGTTTCTAAATCTGAAAGATGACATCTATTCCAATTTCACACCAGTCATGTAAGACTTGTGCTAGTAATGCCTCTATGAGGATGCAAATCATTTTTGCTTTAAATACACTCTGTATTGGTTGTTAGTATTAGTTATCTTTGAGATTGGACATGGTGGGTTGATGTTAGCCAAGAATGATTTTAAAGTGACAAATACACATTTATTGACTCCTCACTGAGTTTCAAGGTGATTGTGTTATAGGGCTGTGAGAAGCTGGATGTTCCTTCTGTGATACTGCAGAAAGACTCGTCAGGAATGTTGCCACTGTACATGATTGAGACTCGAACTCGGGACCTTTGCCTTTCGCGGGCAAGTGCTCTACCAACTGGGCTAGTTTGGAAGGTAGGAGACGAGATACTGGCAGAAGTAAAGCTGTGAGACTGGGCGTGAGTCGTGCTTCGGTAGCTCAGTTGGTAGAGCACTTGCCCACAAAAGGCAAAGGTCCCGAGTTCGAGTCTCGGTTGGGCACACAGTTTTAATCTGCCAGGAAGTTTCATTTCAGCGCACACTCCGCTGCAGAGTGAAAATCTCATTCTCATACTGTACATGATTGCTGGCAGCAGTGGTCATGAGAATGTCCAGTCACAAGAAGACCAGGCTCTGGATGGCACTACTGAGAGGGAAGACCGTTGTGTTTGGCGTACGGCTCTGGCAGGTCATACTGCATCTGCAGCAGCAATTTGTGCAGCAGTTCACACCACAGTGATGCAACAAGGTGTGTTGTGTTTTCTGATGAAAGCTGTTTCTGCCTTGGTGCCATTGATGGCTATGCATCTGTCAGGAGGTGGCCAGTCAGGGGCCTACAATCCACCTATCTGTGAGCTAGACACACTGGACCTACACCTCGAGTTACGGTCCGGGATGTAATTATGTATGACAGCAGGATCACTCTCATGGTTATCCCATGCACCCTGACAGCAAAACTGTATGTCACTGAGGTGATTCAACCTCTTGTACTGCCATTTATGAACAACATTCCTGGGGAGATGTTTTCCAAGAGGTTATCGCTCACCCACATACCACTGTTGTAACCCAGCATGCTCTACAAAATACCAACATGTTACCTTGCCCTGCTCGATCAACAAATCTGTCAGCTATTGAGTACATATGGGACATCATCAGATGACAACTACAGCATCATCCACAAAAAGTGATAATCATCCATGTATTGACCGATTAAGTGCAACAGACACGGAGCTCAATCCCGCTGACAGATATCTGGCACCTGTACAGCCCAACGCATGCATATTTTCATCCTTGCATTCAACATTCTGGCAGTTACACCGGGTATTGTTGTACCACCATTTAACATTTACAGTGGCTTATCTCATGCTCAGATTGACCTGTGAACATGCAATGTTAATCACTTAAAACTGTTACCTAGACAAATATATTCCCAAAATTTCATTACTTCACATTAAGTATTTTCTGGTACTGCAATTTTTTTCCAGCAGTGTATACACATATATTACTAAGCATACAAATGTAGGTATAATGCTAATAGGATATGCTGAAAATCTAGTTATATCTAGAGTGAATGCTTCTTCTTCACCACAACTGCAAATGAATTAATTGCTTTTTGTACAAGTGAACTGTAGGTGCCATATGTGTCAAATAGTATTTGTGGGCAAACTGAAATTCCTTTTTCAAGAAAAATAAGCTTCTTATTTATAAGAAATCTTAAGCTTGTACAAAATTATATCACAATTTTGACACCACCTGTGCAATATACTGGAATTCTCATTGCAGTACTGAACTACAAAAGTCCATGATATTTATATACCAACACTGTACATTTAACTTCCACATCATTATCACTTAAAACTACAAACTGATATTTATTTGGGAGAAAAATTATAGGTGGAGACAATCAGCAAAGCAAACAGGAATGGAAGTGCCATACTTAATGTGAAATATGGAAACATAAATGGAACCAGTACACTACATAACTGAAGAAGGAAAAACAGGGTATCATAGGAAACTGGCTGACAGGATAAAATGAACCCCCACCCCCCAAAAATAAATAAATAATTAAAATAAAAAAGGGCCTGGTGTGTGGGTTCATAGGAATATGACCAATTACCATAGCATGAAAATGCCCTTGAGACCACATACCACTGCAACAGTTATGTGAAATCCCAGTCCCCACAAGTATACTGCAATGACCACATGAAAAACCAAACCAATGACCGAGCCAAATAAAAATCATGATATAATTAGCATTAATTGAAGGGACAAGTGTTATATCTGAGTTGTCTGCATAGTGTAATGTAATTATGCTCAGCGGAGATAATTTACCAATTTTCCTTTCTACATTTACTATGATTAGCTGAATGTGTCTCATCTACTAATCATAGAGTCACATGGTAATTGTGAAGCATGAAACAACTGATACAGTCAACAGTGAGACATGTTAAGGAGTCAATGTGCCAATATGTGCCATTCCCTGTGTGCTATTACATTCACTTGGAGAAGGAAGATCATGAGTAAGTGAAAGACTGAATGGCTTGAGGTGCAGAGTGACAAAATTAAGGCCATCAGATCAAGTGATTCAGATAGGGAAGTTTCTTTATCAAGAATGAGACTGGCTATCTATTACTTTGAGGAGGCACTTCAGTTGGTTCTAGTTGCATACTGGCCTCAGTGTCAAATTTCAACCAGCTATATTTTGTTTACTGACAGGGGTCCAGCATCCTAATTTACATGGTAGTGGGGCTGCTTTTAAAGTTCTGATCCCAAATTGATAGGAAAAAAGGTTGGCATATTATGAATGGGATGGGAAAAAACTGCTACTGCAAAGAAAATCAAAGGCATAGGTGATGATATTAATGTATATTATGCATTTGGCTCTGTTGATCTCATTTGGTTGATGAAGCTAAGCAATTGTCCCTCATTCCAGTTTCTTCTCTTCCTCTCCCTGACGTCTTTCAGCATCCGCATCCATCTTTTGTTCCCCTCATATTCTCTTTGACCCTGTACCTCAATTCAGACAGTCTGAAATTCATTGTATTATTTTCTGTGCATCTTAAATTCTCTGGATATGGGTTCTTCACATTTGTATAGTTGGTTGTTCTTGTTTTTCACTCATGTTAACTCTGCTTGTGTAAAACCATCAACAAAGAAATATGTGACGGTAACGAATCTGTTTTATTGTGTCTATGTAACACTATTTTATGCTTAATTTAGCCTGGTGCATATCTGGCTGCAATATATCACTATGATCCATCACTTGCTGTTAAGACAAACATTAACTTTGGATTTTACATAAATACCATCCGTGGCATGGGTACTCCAAGGCACTATAAGTTTGTTGAAGAAGTTGATCAAGGGAAGGTAAGTATTATTTATGTAACGTAGCAAGCATTATATAACGTGGTTATACATAGTATCCATGTATGTTTATTTATTTTTATTAAATTTCATAATATTGAATGTGTTAAGTTATGTGGAAGAATACATAATCACATGTACAGAGTAGCACTGTAGTTATGTTACTTCACTATTATACAGAGTGACTGAAAATGAAGGGTGCAAAAAGAAAGTGTTCATATAACTACACTAATGACTTTATTTCAGGAGCATATATGTAGGCTGAAAGGTTAACTCTGGCAATGAACATTCACAGATGTTTGATGTGGGCACCATTTGTGATGTGGCAGAGGTCTATCTGGTACAACATTTCCTGACAGACCTGTTTTAATGTAGCCTAATCAATGGAGTTAAATGTGCTGATTGTCTGATGCCTTACATGCTGTAAGTCCTGCACAAATGGGGATATTATATCATGTCATTCACACATCTGCGGAAGAAAAAAATTCATTGGTGCAAAGTCAGGTGGCCTGGGGAATCACAACATGAGCAGCAAGACTTATCAACCACCGTGGAAGATGTTCATTGAGATGACTACATACAAGGTTATGCAAATGTGGTGGGACTCCATCCTGCTGCAACATGATGTTATGTACCTTTACTCGCAGCTGAGGCAACAACCAGTGAGAAAGCTTATCAATATTAGGTTATGCCTTTAAAGGTACCGTACATACTGTGAAAAAGAAGGAACCAAAGACTCTCCAGTTGGTTATGTTGCAGAAAACATAAAGTTTTGGAGAAACACATTCATGTTCCAGAAAGGCATGGAGGTTTTGTGTATCCAATATTCTCAAATCGTGCTTGCTCACTTTGCCACTTGAGTGAAATATGGCTTCAACAGAGAATGCAAATCTGTTTACAAAATGATCCACCTGCATCTGTAACTGAAAATCAATGCATTATTATCTTCAGTTTGGTTTACCAGTTGGTTTTAGTGCTTGCAACATTTCAATTCTGTAAGCTTTGAACTGCAGACATTTGCATAACACCTGCCACAGTGTTGGTTGTGACACATTCATTTGTCTGTTGACACAATGCATGCATTTCCTGGGGCTTCTTTCATAGATCATATGAATGTTTTCCACTGCTTTAGTTTAAATGAATGGCTATCTTGTGGTTTTCTTCTTGCATATGCATCCTGTCTCCTTGAAATGCTTTCCCCATCTAGCAGTCTTGTGACAATATGGCGCCACTTTACAAAACTTGTCCAAAAATATCTTTGGACGATAATTATAGATTATGTTTTTACATATTATATGACACAGTGTGCCTTTTCTATCATGCATGCCACTATTTTGAATACTAACACCAACATTGAACAACAATGGCAACTTTTCATTGTTTTATTGTTGCCAGCCTTTCAGTCTATGTGTGTATTTCTGAAATAAAGTCATTACTGCAGTCACAGGAATACTTTCTTTTTGTCCCACTCATTTTGAATCACTCTATAGTTCACTATTATAACACACACACACACACACACACACCCTCTCACTTCTTTCTCTTCATTAGCAAGTTTTATATATGTTGACTGATGTGTAATTGAAGCTTAATGTCCTCAGACTCATCACTTCATCAATTCTTGCATTGTTACCTCAATTCACCATCATCACTAACAAAAACTAAATCAACTACCACAGCATCCACTGACATCAGTTGTTGGATAAAGGCATTCTTTAGACTTTTCCATACATTAACTGCTTCAGCTGTTCACATCAGTGTTGTTCCACCATGTTTTGTTACATCATCCATCCACCCACTGTTAGGTCATTGTTTGGCTTTTCTTATCAGCTGAACTGCAGCAGAGAATTCCCTTGGTCCATCTACCATAAATTTTCCTTTCTGCTTTCCATGGCCCACTGCCATTTTATTTTCATTTCAGTGTTCACTCTTGTTTGTTCTCTTATACTTTTGTTTTTTTTCCTGATACTCAGTGACTAATCTTGTGTTTTAAATTTTTTCACTTTAAAAGTCCATTTCACATTGTTGTATGTCATTACTAGCAGTAAAAATTAATTTTAAATTTTTGTTTCACAGGCATCAGAGGTTTACATCTGAAAGTATGTTTTCCTTCCCAAAAAATATTCCTTATCAAGTTTACCTTTTTTTCCATTGTCTATCCAGTCAATGACATCAGCTTCCATAAAGACAAAGACTCATCAACTGGGTTTGTGACTTCATTCTTTTTCTTTCTGCATTGACTTTGGCTGACTGTGGACCATGTAAAACAACTGCATCTACATTAGTATCTAATACATTCTCTGCAAGCTAGCACACTGTGTAATGTGGAGGGTAACTTTACCACTACTAGTCAATTCCATTTCTGTTTCACTCACAAAAGGAGAAAAGGAAAAGTGACTATGTATATGGTTCCACACATTCCCTGGTTTCTCTTATCTTGTCTTTGTGGTCCTTATGTGAAATGTACATTGGTGGCAGTGAAATCATTCTGCAGTCAGCAACAAATGCCAATTCTCTAAATTTTATCAATTGAGTTTTATGAAAAGAACTTCATCTTACCTCCACAGATTCCTATTTGAGTTCACAAAGTGTCTCTGTAATACAGCGCGAGCACACTTCTGAATTTCTTCAGTACCTTCCTCAAATCCAAACAACTGAACAGTACTCAAGAATGCACAAGTATTCTTCATGCAGTCTCCTTTATAGATTAAATACACTTTCCCAGAATTCTCCAAACAAAGCAAAGTAGACCATTTGCCTTTCCTGTTACGATTCTTATATGCTTGTCCCATTTTAAATCACTTTGCAATCTTACACCTAGATATTTAATTGGTGTGACTAAAAATTACAGGAGAGTGTTTGCTACTCATGTGAATTAACTTATTTTTTCTACATTTAGAGCAAACTGTCATTTATCTCACCAACTATAAATTCTGTCTCAGTCATCCAGTAGCTTCCACAGTCACTCAGCAATGACTTTCCTATACACTATTTGTGACAGTATTTTTGTTGTGCCTATCTGCGACTCAGCATCTGCACTATATGCTGAGTTGCAACTTTCCTTTTCATAATATTGTCACTTTCGTAAATATCCATGACATGTCACTTGTCTTAAATATTCTGAATTGAAAGATTCCTTTATGACTTCACTTGAACTCTGCATCACCAGTATTTTGACAAAAATGCACCTACAGAATCTACAGAATCTTGGTACATCTGAATTGTGTCAGTGGCTTCTGTTGCTCACAAAGCCGAATCACATTGCATAGAGCCTCTAACAAATCTGATCTTCTGATTTTTGGTCCAAGTTTGCAGCAGTACACAGTGAAAAGACTTTATAAATAATACTGGATCCACATTGTGTTGTTCAGGTATAAATGTAGAAAATTGCTTGAGTTGAATCATGCTGTCACTTATCATACAGGTACCTGTTACTACTTCTGCCCTCATGCCATCAATAGTTATTGTGAAGTTTGCCAGTATGATGCTCCTGCCTTGTGATCTCAACAAACCGAGTTCTGCTCACAAATCTTGCAATGTTCAATCATCAACCTTGGGGGTTCAAACAGGAATTGCTTTTATTTGAGCTTTAATGTCCTTTACCTCTTGTTTAACATTTTACACTTCAGATGTGACTGCTTCTCTGACTGTTTTTAATTCTTTATTAAAAGTTTCATAGATCTTTTCTGTTTTCTCCAAAATCTCACATTCATATTTCTCACAGCTGCTTTCTACTGCAGTGAAATGCATTCTTGCTACTTCTGCGATGCACAAGGCTGTTTGTGATATGTAGTCATCAAAAGCCTCTTGAAAGAAAATATGACTAGCCAGGGACATTGAACATGTACAAAGAAAGGGAGTACATATTGTCATATATGTTTGTTGGACTCACAGGAGAGTGCCACCTAAATGTTGAAAAACCTGAACTGGTGTACACTTGAAGATAGAGGCAAATTATCCCACAACGGCCTATTAATAAATTTTCAAGTATTAATTGATGAATCTATATATATTTTTCATCCTCATAGGTATCACTGCCATAGAGACTGTGAAGACTAATTCCACTAATTATGCTAATAAGACTAATTACAGTGTGCTCTATGGCATTTAATAGTCATTCTCATGCACTCCATATGTGGTTGGACCATCAAGAAACTGAAGCAAGTCGTACAATGCTAAGTACCCACAGCCATGCACATCACAATTGTTTTCAGTGTACATATGTAGATGCAGATGTAGATGTACAGGACTATTGGCAAGACTGGTGCAATGAACAGTAAATAATTAATTTTAAATTAGCCTCACAGACAGTGCTTTAGTTTTAGGGCTTGTTACACTACAGGAATTGTGAGTTTCCTTTAAGATTTCAAGCTACTACAACTAAGAAAGTATTTTGTGTAAAATTAGAGAGAGAAAAAATGGGATTATTGAAGCTATGCTCACTAACCAACTTGCATAACAGTGTCAAAAACTGTTAATGTATGTCAGTGTCAACACTATTAATTGCTGTAGATGTAGGAAACTACACTCCTGGAAATTGAAATAAGAACACCGTGAATTCATTGTCCCAGGAAGGGGAAACTTTATTGACACATTCCTGGAGTCAGATACATCACATGATCACACTGACAGAACCACAAGCACATAGACACAGGCAACAGAGCATGCACAATGTCGGCACTAGTACAGTGTATATCCACCTTTCGCAGCAATGCAGGCTGCTATTCTCCCATGGAGACGATCGTAGAGATGCTGGATGTAGTCCTGTGGAACGGCTTGCCATGCCATTTCCACCTGGCGCCTCAGTTGGACCAGCGTTCGTGCTGGACATGCAGACCGCGTGAGACGACGCTTCATCCAGTCCCAAACATGCTCAATGGGGGACAGATCCGGAGATCTTGCTGGCCAGGGTAGTTGACTTACACCTTCTAGAGCACGTTGGGTGGCACGGGATACATGCGGACGTGCATTGTCCTGTTGGGACAGCAAGTTCCCTTGCCGGTCTAGGAATGGTAGAACGATGGGTTCGATGACGGTTTGGATGTACCGTGCACTATTCAGTGTCCCCTCGACGATCACCTGTGGTGTACGGCCAGTGTAGGAGATCGCTCCCCACACCATGATGCCGGGTGTTGGCCCTGTGTGCCTTGGTCGTATGCAGTCCTGATTGTGGCGCTCACCTGCACGGCGCCAAACACGCATACGACCATCATTGGCACCAAGGCAGAAGCGACTCTCATCGCTGAAGACGACACGTCTCCATTCGTCCCTCCATTCACGCCTGTCGCGACACCACTGGAGGCGGGCTGCACGATGTTGGGGCGTGAGCGGAAGACGGCCTAACAGTGTGCGGGACTGTAGCCCAGCTTCATGGAGACGGTTGCGAATGGTCCTCGCCGATACCCCAGGAGCAACAGTGTCCCTAATTTGCTGGGAAGTGGCGGTGCGGTCCCCTACGGCACTGCGTAGGATCCTACGGTCTTGGCGTGCATCCGTGCGTCGCTGCGGTCCGGTCCCAGGTCGACGGGCACGTGTACCTTCCGCCGACCACTGGCGACAACATCGATGTACTGTGGAGACCTCACGCCCCACGTGTTGAGCAATTCGGCGGTACGTCCACCCGGCCTCCCGCATGCCCACTATACGCCCTCGCTCAAAGTCCGTCAACTGCACATACGGTTCACGTCCACGCTGTCGCGGCATGCTACCAGTGTTAAAGACTGCGATGGAGCTCCGTATGCCACGGCAAACTGGCTGACACTGACGGCAGCGGTGCACAAATGCTGCACAGCTAGCGCCATTCGACGGCCAACACCGCGGTTCCTGGTGTGTCCGCTGTGCCGTGCGTGTGATCATTGCTTGTACAGCCCTCTCGCAGTGTCCGGAGCAAGTATGGTGGGTCTGACACACCGGTGTCAATGTGTTCTTTTTTCCATTTCCAGGAGTGTATATTCATTCATACATTCAATCATTTGTACATTCTGTTTTGTAACTCACATTATGAAGGAGAGCCCTCAGGGACATAGAATGAGTGAAGTTATACATTGTCATGCAGAATGTACTGCTCCTGGCTACTTCCGTAAGGATACTGACAACAAATTATGACTGACGCTAATCTATTCAAACTGATAATTATGGCAAATACTTCTATATTATTGTTTACATGTATGTTAGGAAAATACAGTTACTTTGAAAAAATGATACTAACAAATGTAACTTGATAAAGAATTATAATTTGTGCAAAACATAGTATCACAACACAGCAGTTGAGTTTGTAGGAGCAACGTTTATGTTACAATCACAAAATTTAAAATACTGACTTGGAAGAAAACATCTCAAGCAGAAAAAAATGAAAATAATGCATTAATCACACAAATACCCACAGTGCACATAAATTCCCACACTGCAATAAAGGGAAAATTATTTTCTGAAAATATATTGCTGCCAAAGTTTTGCAGAACACACAACCGCAAGTCACAATTTGCTATGAAATAAGTCAAGTATTACACTCATGAACATCTGAAAATTCTGAAAAACACATTTTATTATATAAATACACATTGAAATGAGGGCTAATTGCTTTTGAATGAAGATGCTGTTACCAAAAGTTTCAAAAAAGTATAAATTTAGTTTACAATTCACAATATAATACAAATTTTCAGTGGTAATCACAAATCTTCATTACACACAAGCTGTGACACAATCGGTGAAAAGTTTTGGGAAAATAACACAAATAATAAACTAAATTTGTGACATCTTCTGTTCTAGAGTGCCACAGGTGAACATTGTTTCATTAGATTATTACTGTGAAAATAGCAAACAATGAGGTGCATCAAAAAAGTATATCTTCTGCTTGGAGCATCTAATATTGGCAGTGTTGGCACTGAAAGACAACTTTCTGCTTCCTGTTTTCGTAGCATATAAAATACAGTCGTGTAGTTATAAGCATCATAAAATATGATAATTGTACTCCATCAATGAAACAATAACATATTTTAAGATGTCAAACAAAAGTACAAATAATGGGTGGCTCACATATTCATCTTCTGATGTGGTAGTTTTCCTCTGTCATTCTCTTTGTCTTCATTGAATTCCTTCTTAATTATTATACTAATAGCTTTTTGTGATCATTTTATTGATATATTACATTTATTTTGTGTTTGGTTTTGTGGTAGAACAAAGAGTATCACTGAAGTAATAACAATAAACAAAAATTATTGGTGCTGAAGAAACATGCACATTTACACTAGTTTTTTAATATCTTAATATTTAATAAGTTTCTGTTATGCTTTTCTTGATTCCTTGAAAGGGAACTGATATCAGTGGGTATTAGCTTCTAATTTGTTTTCTAAAAAACTGGACCATTTTTTGTACTGAAACATTATTAATTATTACAATGTAGCGGTGTTTCATTGCTTTTGTGTTCACAAGGCTGGAGGTTGTTTTGGCCTCACTGAAATCTCACATGGAACAAATGCGAAAGGAATGAGACTAACAGCTACATATGATCCACAAACTCAAGAATTTGAGCTCCATGCACCTGACTTTGAAGCCGGCAAATGTTGGGTGGGAAGTCTAGGTAAGTTTTTATCTTTTCGGAATCAATACATAATGATGAACAAAGTGAATTTTTCGGGTTCTTTAATAAAAGATTTGTCAGTTGTAGTTGCTAAGAGAAAACACTATAGTCAATCAAATCAAAGTTTATACTGTGGCCAAATGAAGCATAAAGTATTTAATGAAGAGGAAAGAGAATACATTATGCAATAAAAAGTAAAATTTGTTTCAGTAAATATAGTAATATCCTCAAGGAAGACAGTACATCAGATATCAAAATTTATTATCAGCACTGTGTATAGTGTGTAAAGAACAGAAACATGTGACAAAAACTGTTGGCAGATTAATCTAAAGTATACAATTGCAAAGATGTACTAGATAATACCAACAGAAATATGACAAGTAAAAAAGTAATTACAGAGGAAGATGGGCAAACAGACAGAGATACATAGGGAGGAGTGAGAAGAGGGAGAAGAGAGGAAGTGCTATATGGAGACAGAGGGTAGGATGGAAGAATATGGTTGAATGAGTGGCGGTCTGGAATGATAACGCCTGGTAAAGACATTAAATTGCACATAGGTGCAATGTTATCTGAGGGTGCCATGTAAAAAGACCTTAAGACATAGCTCAGACAATGGTTTTTGTTTAAATACCATTACTGCCACAGTAAACCAAATTGTAGCTTTTATTCGCCATCTAGAAGATTCAGATAGAAGCACTTGTGATCTCACTGTCACGAGCAGTGGGATATCAGACTGCTCCTTCTTTATGTAAAGAACAAAGTCAGCACTGACTGACCATAAACATTACACCACCTGACATGCACCAAAGCACATGTCAGGTAATGTCCATACACATTCTTGCAGTTATCACAATGTTGCATTCATTATCCAACTCCATAGTGTAATGTTGTTTCATTCACCTGTCCTAATACATTTGGGTGTGACTCAATTTTACTACCAGTCTTCTACCCCAAAGTATCTAAATTTGGACAGTCTGAAAATGAAGTAGCTGAATTAATTGTTTTGATGATAATCTCCCAGGCTGCTGCTTCTTCTTGTGCAAGCTTATAAAAATAGGTTCTGGTAGCAGGTTTATGTTTGAAGTTTGCTTTTAAATAAATAGTCTGGGCCATGATGTCATTTTCTACCATATGGTTTAATTCCAGATTCTGATACACTTCCAAAACTGATTACAATATTCACGTACATTAGTGATGCCAACAGTTTGTAGAGTTACCCTCAACAAACACCCTTGTCTTGTGTCCATGACAACCAAGTATGTCATCTGCATTGATATGTTAAAGATCTCATAAAACCTCCAGGTTCAGGCTGAATTTGTTATTCTGGTTTTAGTTTACACACTTTTCAGACAGATTAATAGTACTACAAAAACTAGAAAAATGTAAAACATACATGTTGAGAATCATGCTTACAGTAACTATTGGTAACTGGTAATTATTTATGGGAATATGATGTTTATGTTGTGTTGACATTGATATACTTCATTTGATTTGGATGTGTTTTCCACTCGGACTGTAAAACAGATGTTTTACAGTTTTGTGTTTTTCTATGAATAGGTTGCATCTGTGGTTCATGTTCCATATCAGACTTGACAAATAATAAAAGTAATTTTGATGTGAACAGTTTTGTGAATCAACTATGCTTTTAACTCAAAACAACAGCATAATTTTCATATCTCAAGTTTGGCTTTTTTGTATTTGGGATAGAACTGCAAAAACTTGGAAGCATTTCATTGTCTCTGTCTCCTAAGTTTTCAGACAAGACATAAAGTCTGAAAAGGTAATTTAATTAAATATTAAGCATTATGCACAATGTGTAACTTTTGTCTTTTGGTTTGTTATTGAAATTAATATGGCTGTTTTTATTTTGTCAAAGCTCAGAGATTTTTTTGCATGTAATATGTATCTTTTCTGTTTCAAAATTTGTGTTTTCCCAATAATTGTGCAGTTGCAAATTTGGTTGTAAGCCTACATTGAAGACAATTTTTGATAAGCTGTAAAATCCACATTATATTTCTTGTACGAGGGTAAGTCAATTATTATCCGCAATTATTATCCAAATATTTTTGTTTATTTTAGTTGTACTGTCGCTTTACATTGATGACGCATGCTTTGTTTATTTGTTGTGATATCTTTCCAGTTTTCAAGCTGCTAGGTTAGTTTCGTTATTGCTGCCATGTTGTTAATCATGGCCGCCCCATTGTCTTTTTGCATCAATGAAGAGCAACGTTCAGTGATTCGTGTTTTATGGTCAGAAGGTGTATCAGGGGCCAAAATTCATCAAAGACTTTTCCTACAGTACAGGAACAATGTTTTGCCACAACAGAGTGTCTACGAATGGATTGAAAAATTCCAAAAAGGTCTCACAAGTGTTACGCATGATGAAGGAGCTGGACGACTGTTTACCACCACAAATGAAGAAACCACTGAGTGTTAGCATGAAATGATTCTCTTAGACATATGATTAACTATTGACAAAGTGGCACATCATCTGCAAATTAGTCATGGTTCTGCCTATGAAATCATCTACTACAGACTTGGGTTTCATAAAGTTTGTGTAAGGTGGGTCCCATTATGAGCTGGGGAGTAAATGGTAGAGTATGGAATGGAAACATCCAAATTCACCGTGCAAGAGGAAGTTCAAGGCCCAACCATCTGCAGGTAAACTGGTGCTTACGGTTTTTTGGGATGCACAAGGTCCCTTAATGGAAAATTATGGGGAAAGGGGCACAACAATAAACATTGTACATTACAGTGAGATGCTTACTGCCAGGCTAAAACTTGCAATTCGAAGCAAACACCAATGATTGCTGTCAAAAGGTGTTGCATTGTTGCATGACAATGCCTGTTCACATACTGCAGCCCACATTGCTGAAACGCTCCAGAGACTCTAATTTGAAGTACTGGATCATCCTCCATATAGTTCCGATCTTGCCCTTTCTGACTATCACTTGTTTGGTCAACTCAAACAGGCATTAAGGGGCTGTTGATTTGCCTCAGCAAAGCGGTGAAAGAAGTGGTGCATTCCTGACTTGCTGCTCAACTAAGAATCTTCTTTTATGAGGGCATCAGGAAGCTTGTACAATTATGGACCAGGTGCGTTGAAATGCAAGGAGACTATGTCAAAAAATGATGTTCTTGTAAGTTTCCTATTTGATTACAATAAAATTTTAACTACTTTGCAGATAATAATTGGCTTACCCTCATGTATAGAACTTATAGGGTGCCTACAGATGTTATCTGTCAAAATATTGTGGAACAGTTTGAACAGATTAAGTGGTAAGACCTATATGTCCTGAAGGTTATAAAGGTGAACTAGAAAGCTGTAATGAATGTACCTTTATCATATCCATAATGTCACAATGGGGAATATCATGGAGCATATACTCAATTGGTGCTGCATGTGGTCTGTTGGATGTGTTCAAAAGATGTTACTACACCGGGTGGTCAGAAACAGTTTGAAAGGCTTGTAAGGGTGTTGCACGGTAAGTTGTGCTGAGAAATAATTGTTAAGAAAACATTTCAATATGCTGCACAATTTCCAAGTTAATTAGTGTTAAAGTTAGCCAATCAGACTGCTGCATCTGCAGAGACTGTGTTGCCAAATGGGGCTTTCAATACAATGGAAAACCTACTGAAGTTGCAAATTTCACTTTTTTTATTTACTTGATTACTAGTTTCTGGTTGAGACCCATTTTCAAATCATCCTACATGACAAAAAACCAAATTTACAATGATGTACAATGCAAGTATTACCAAATTTCCAAGCACATACCAAAAATACAGAACATATTGTTTTAAGATTTACTTATCAGACAGTCAAAATGGTATTTCCAAAAATATGAAAACCATATCAAAAATATACATGTATTATGAAGTGCAAATGAACAGTTACAGTGCCTACTCCTCCTGCTGCCATAAGGAAACCTCAAGAAGGCAGCACCCTGTTAGGACCTTTTGTATTTATTAGAACAACCATCAAAAATACAACAGTTAATAAAATAACCATAGAAATCAACAATAAAATTAATACTTTGAAAATCTTTACAAAAAACAGTCAAAACATCAAACTTAAAATCACTGAACAGTGAATCGCAGCATTGCCACATATGGTGTATATGACAAAGTTGTATACCATGTTAACATGTAAAAAGCAAAAACATAAACCACAACAATAGTATTAAAAAAAGCAATGTAATAGGACATTAAAAATATTCATCATTTCCAACTCTTTACAAGTGCAAAAACTTTACCGTCACCAACTTTACAAAATTTTTCTGGATATGTCCAGGTAAAAATAGATGTGAAACCGTAAAGTTCTCGAAACTTCCTGGCAGATTAAAACTGTGTGCCCGACCGAGACTCGAACTCGGGACCGTTGCCTTTCGCGGGCAAGTGCTCTACCATCTGAGCTACCGAAGCACGACTCACGCCCGGTCCTGTGAGGACCGGGCGTGAGTCGTGCTTCGGTAGCTCAGATGGTAGGGCACTTGCCCGCGAAAGGCAAAGGTCCCGAGTTCGAGTCTCGGTCGGGCACACAGTTTTAATCTCCCAGGAAGTTTCATATGAGCGTACACTCTGCTGCAGAGTGAAAATCTCATTCTGCATAAAGTTCTCTTTTGCAAAGCAACAAAAATGTACTTGCCATGGCAGAAGACATAGCATAAACCCACTATTTACATTGTTGCCTTGTTTGCACATTGGACCCCCTTTTTATGCTCCTTCATCTACAGGCCCCCTTCTACCTCATTCCCCAGCCCACCATCCTTTCCCTATCTCTTTCCCTGCCTCTGTCTCCATCTGCAACCCCACCCCTACCCCATATGCTCATGAGTGTGTTTATGTTAAGTCTTTCCTCAGGATGGCAAGTACAGTTTTGGTGCTTTGTGAAAGACAATTTTGTGGTTTAATATCTGTTTTTACCTGTGATATATCCATAAAAAATTGTTTTATCCTCATATAATTTATATAACAATTATGGCAAAGTTTTTATGCTTGTAAAGGGTTGGAACTGATGAAGATTTTTGTTGCCCTGTTATTATGTTTTCTTTTAATACTTTCACATTCAATGATTTTTATATGCCAACATGGCATGCAACTTTGCATACACACACTAAGTGACTATTTTTAGTAAAGATTTTAAAAGTATTAATTTTATTGTTGATTTTTACTGTTATTGTATTAACTGTTGTACTTTTGATAGTTGGAGAATATTGTAATAAATTCATAAGGTTTCCTATATCTTCATAGGGTGCCCCCTTCCTAAGGTTTCCTTACAGCAGTGGAGTTCTACAGTGACAGTTATCTGTAAACACTGTAACTGTACATTTGCACTTCATCATATGGAAATACCATTTTGTTTACCTGTTACATAAATCTTGAAATGATGTGTTCTGTATTTTTGATATGTGCTTAAAAACTTAGTAGTACCTGTTCTGTACGTGATCGTAAATTTGATTTTCTGTCATGGAGGATGATTCTGAACTGGGTCTTGGCCAGAAAGTAATCTTCAAGTGAATAAAAAAAGTGAAATTTGCAGCTTTGGATAGTTTTCTGTTATAGTGATTACCAGAAGTTGCTGACCTGCAACTATTCCAGCATGCTGAAAGTTCATAAATGGATCTTCTCTTGTTTGCTTCCCTAAAACCAAACAAGGGAACAATACAAAAATTGGACATATGACGGTAGTAAGAATTGATCCCAAACCAAAGGCTGAGCAGCCTCATGCACTATCATCTATGCTACTAGAACAGCTGACACTGTGTCTGAGGAGCCACTTGAATTTGCATGTGCAACAGCCTGATTAGCTAACTTCATTGCTAATTGACTTAGAAAGGGTGCAGCATATCACATTTTTTTCTTATCAATTATTCTTCAGCACAACCTATCCTGCAACAGGCTTACAAGCTTTTTAGACTTTTTCTAAGCAATCTGTGTAACTGTTAATCTGACCCTGCTGGAACCCTCCTATGCAGACTTCATTTGATAATTTCTTTCACAAAAAAAAGCCTCTGATGGTACTTTGAAGCTTAATTTTCTGATGCAACTATGTGTTTGGAGGTTTTCATATCACTTATCTTCACATGTATAACCCTTCCTTACACACTGTTTGGCACTGTCATTTTAGATAATTTTGTGTTGAAAATTTTGGCAATATTTAAAGTCGAATATCATTGTTGTTGCAGTCAGTAGCAGAGTAATTTAATTGACAATTAAGTCAGACATATGAGTAATGCGCTCTCTTTTGTACCTCTCTACAGGAGCTAATGAGCAGTCTGAGTCTGGCTCAAGTAAACAGTGGGACCAGTCATCTGACTGGAGTGTATGTATCTGATCAGTGGCTCATGTTAACTGGCAAGTAAATCGCAGCCTCTGACTAGTGCGCACACTACAGTGCTGTTGTATAGGGTGATGAGGAAATGGATGGGGCAGTCATTTGGTGAAAGACAGCAAATGCATGTCAACACTGTGTTCTACAATATGTTTTCAATGTCATACTGAGAAGGACATTCACTGAAGTTTGTATAGATTTGCAGCTTCTTCTTGCAAAAGTGACTTATCTTTGAATATTATTATATTTTACCATTGAAGAAACAATGCTATGTAACTGACTCTGTTTCTGTTTTACACATAAATCCTGTAGCTTGCACAGCCACCCCACGTTGTTGTTGCTTGTTACATGTCTCTCTGTGTCAGAAAGCAGTTCTTGCAGCATGGCTTCAGTTGATGAAAGTCTACAGGGTTCCACAAGACAATATTTTTCACATGAAAGGAATTGTTACTCTTTTAAAAGCAATATGCCAAAATGGAAATTTGTTTTTGTGACAGATTGACAGCTGTCTTCCATTGCATGAATTGCCAATCATCTGCAAGTCATCCTGAATTCTGCTACAACCTTCTGGCACTACAACCTTATCATTGTTATGTAGTATTTCTTTATTTTGCAGCAAAGCAGAATTTACATTTCTTTTTTTTTATCTTGTTTCACCTAAGCTGGTAATCTTTCAGTGTCATTTTGAGTGTAAAGAATTGTAACTATATGAGTCCCACAGTAACAGCATATTTTCTGAGTAAAGTATGACAGAGTGAAATCCAGAAAATCAGAAAAGAAAAGTTAGTTATGCAGTATTGTAGCGTCAACTATGATTTTTAATCATAAAATAAAAAAAATTTTATACTTAACAAAGCATTTATTGCTGAAAATGTGGAGGAACAAAAACGAGCTATATGTAAGTTGTGCACAAGTCCAATGCCACAGATGTAGAGATGTGTACTCTCTACAGTCATTTAAAATGATTGCCATGAAGATTATTTTAATGATGAGGGACCAAAAAATAACCAAGTCTTGAGGTTCAAAAAAGTAAGGTTGTATTTACATGAAAATTTCTGCAGACAATTGAATGTATTACATTGAGAAATGTATTTAAATGTGGGTTTTCCTGAAGTTCTTGTGGTATGATGAATACACACTGTCAGTTTGTTCACCTGGTTTTAATCCTATGATAGCCTTCGAAACATACTGCTGCTCTTTCAACCAAATTATAAAGTGCCATTGGCAAAAAATTTGCTTTCCTTCTTAATTATGTCTCTTCTTCATTGGTGTGACTACATTCATTACAGTCAGTGTTGCATATTTACTGCTGTCCTGTGGCTCTCCATCATGTCAGGTTCCACTTCAAGAGTTCTAAGTACTTTAAAGTAGATTTGATACACAAATCATAAAAATAAAAAGGTCTCATATTTTTTTAATTATTTCATACAGCCAAATGACACAGACTGGGCATTAGAAAAGTGTGCCGAGACAGACCTAATGCAGTTACAACAGGTTTACAATAATCAGATTTGAATGCAAGCACTGATTAAGTGAGACTTTCTGCAATTTACAATTTAAAGTTAATTGATTACATAAAACCAAATATGACATTAGCTACAAAATTACATAAATAACTTTTTGCGATAGTAATTCCAATGAAATTCCAAGTAAAAGAGATTTAATTGAGCAAGTTTCTTTCCACTAACAATGTCTTCCTTTTACATAATGTTTTAGAATAGCTATAATGTATTTAATGTCGATAATGTGAAAATTATGGTAGACATTACACTCTACACTCTGCCAAAAATTCCTGTTCCGAATCTCTTTACAACAAGCTTACATAAATGTAATGTTTACATTATCCTATTTACATCATTGTTTTTGTAATTAGTACATTTGAAAAATAACATCATTTGTAAGTCAAAACTATTTTAAAATACGATATGCATTTGTTTATTTGTCCATATAAATCTCTTTTTCAGTACATATATTGTACACAGGATACTGGACAGAAAACCTTTTTATCTATTGGCTTTTCGAATGTCAAACATAAGTTACTTAAATTTTTATAACAAATTGGTTCTATACAGTTAATAATTACAATTTTTTAAAAAAGTTGTGTATATTTATTACTTATTTCTACAATTAAAAATACAAATTACATTTTTTCTTGCATAAGATACTGTGAGATTGAATAGTAGCAGCTTTTCAGAAAGTAGGCTGTCACAGACTTTTTAAAGCTCTGTAGTTCAGGAAGAAATTTTGTATGTCTTGGTAATCTGTTGTATAGTTTTGTTCCTGCATGATACACACCTTTTTGGCATAATGTAGTGTTACAATGATTAACATGTATGTCACTGTCTGGCCTGGTACTGTAATCATGGACACTTTTGTTTTGAGGATAAAGGTTTTCTTTTCTCAGTATACATTTTCAGTTGCTGTGGTAAGACACCACATGATAAGGATGAATTGCATGTGTCCAATAAACGTGAAATTATTTATCTTGCTGTTATTTTTATTATATAATCTGGAATATCATCAATACCAGTTGAATAATTACTCTTCGGTGAATTAATGGTATTTAGGAGCCCTGTTGGGCCTATTGAACTGATGAGCATGGGTATATTATTTATTTCAATAGATGAAAGTTCCTTCCATGTTGTATTAGGTAGATTACCAAATTTTTCCTTCACTAATTTTCCAGAAACAGTTGCATAATAAGAATTGAAACTGTTTGCAACTGCCCTAGGGTCAGTGACATTCTTGCCATCATGTGTTATCACAATATTTTTGTGAGTTGTCTTCTTCTCCACAAGATTATGCACAGCTTTCCACATGGACTTAGTTTTATTGGATGACTTCATAATATATTTGTCATTTTCCTTAATTTTTGCCTCTTTTATGACACATTTCAAAACAAGCTTGTATTTTTTTGAAATAATTAAGAAATTCTGGACTGCTGTCAGTTTTATGACTGCAGAAAAAGTTCCCACTTCCTTTTACAAGATACTCTAATGCCTGATGTAATCCAGTTTTTGAATCTATCTGTGCTTTTGGAAATCACCTTCCTTTGTGGAAAAGCTATGTTAAAGTTGTGCTTGAAAATGTTCAAAAAATTTTCCATCTTTTCATTGGTAATAGAGGTATCATATACTTCTCTCCAAGATTGTTCGCTGATTAGATATTGGAAGTATTCAATATTTTACCTACTATAAATCCTTTTATGTATAATATTTTGTACACTGGCCGAAAAGTGATTTACAGGTATGGTTAGTAATTGCAAAAGGAGCTCACTACAGCCGGTATCAAAGTTTTCTGATGTACGCTTGTCCATGTTTACACATACCTGATCTAGGAGAGTGACACTAGTTTTTCTGACATGTGTTGGAGAGCTAACATCAGACGAAGATTGTAGGCTTTTATAATATTTAATAACTTTTCCCTGTGAGGGCTATGGCTCAGAAAGTCAATATTAAAATCTTCACATAGTACCACTGTTTTCCCAGTTGTCTTAAGTTTGCCTAAAGCATGGTCCAGTTTCTTGAAAAAAGCACTTATGTTGCTAACAGGAGATCTATACACACATAAAATAATAGTTTTTTCAGATATTAACTCAAAAGTTGAGATTTCAAAGTCTCTTTAACAACCAAGTTTGCAAACAAAAGCTATACTCTTATAATCTAACTTTTATTTTACATATATATAAGTTACCACATGTTTTGCTTCCATTCTGCAAAAGCAGTTTGCAAGTTTAAAATGCAATATTCTTAAGTATTGAAAATACTTGTTTTGTAACCAATGCTCACAAAAACGTTAAACTGAAACATCTTTCCATTCGTTATTGAGGAGTATGTTTATTTCATCAACTTTGTTTGTTAATGACTGTACATTCTGATGTACAATCTTCAGTGTGTGTTTGCAATTAAAATCGTTCAGTATAAAGACAAAAAATGAAAAGACTATTTTTGTAGGTTGGCGTTACAAAAATTACATACACATCACATACGGATTGTGTTCATCAGAATTCAATTTTCAGAATATTTGGTACCGTAACATTAACTGTTGTCGAATGTGGTATCAGTAGATTCTTATTGTCTACCTCCTTTTTGCTACATTTCAGCTTGTGGTCGCTTAATGATGTTTGTTTTGCAGCAATTGAATGATCTGAAGAACATATGTCAAATAATGTGCACCACACTGCAGTAATGAATTTCTTTTTCTTTATATTCAGTTTTCCTTGTCTGATGATCAGCTTTGTTACAAGCAATATCCTAAGCATTTGGACCAGATAGACACTTATGTTCATAGTCACTATATCACACAGTTCTCTGAAGACAAACTAATATGTGGACACACTATTTGGATACAAAATGTACCTGCTTGTCTAAATTGAGACTGTATACATGATATTAGTGAACTGTAAAGTACATGTGTTCATGCGGACAGTTATTTCACAGATAGCAGCTGTACAGTTTGCAGCTCACTACAGAATATTTCTTGCAAAGTAATTTACATTTTTGTTGAATATTGCCTATTCACCAATGTAGATTTACAATCATAATTCACACAGATGTTCTCATTTTAACTAATTAGCATGGACTAATTAGTCATTGTTTATATTGACTATTTATAGATGTGTTATGATAAAAAATAAAAATTTGTTATTACATTTTGAAAACATCAAAGAAGTGAAATAGTTTTACGAGATAATTTGTTGCATTAGTTTAAGAGGAGACTCGACTCAAAAATTTAACTTTTCTTCTGCTTTGTCAGTTTCAACCAAAATTTCAAAATCATGGCTGTCACATAAAGATGTAGCAATACCCAAGCTTTGAATGCCAGAACTTCTTTGGTTTGTGAGTTCTGAATTTTTGATATGTTTTTAATAGTATTTTAGAAAACCAGCTTTCGATACTCAGACCTCAATTTTCACATTCCAGATTTTTTTTGATACATTCATAAGACACTGTTCAACAATTCTCTACACTCATTTTACGAGAAATTTTATTAATTTACTTTCAATAGTACTTCAAGTTTCATGCTAACATTTTCTTTAATTATTGGTGCAATTTTGAATAATATTAATACATAGAAGTATGCAGATGTTGTTGTTGTTGTGGTCTTCAGTCCAGAGACGGGTTTGATGCAGCTCTCCATGCTACTCTATCCTGTGCAAGATTCTTCATCTCCCAGTACCTACTGCAACCTACATCCTTCTGAATCTGTTTAGTGTATTCATCTCTTGGTCTCCCTCTACGATTTTTACCCTCCACACTGCCCTCCAATACTAAATTGCTGATCCCTTGATGCCTCAGAATATGTCCTACCAACCAATTCCTTCTTCTAGTCAAGTTGTGCCACAAATTTCTCTTCTCTCCAATTCTGTTCAATACCTCCTCATTCTTCTTCAGAAACGTTTCCCTTGCCATTGCCAGTCTACATTTTATATCCTCTGTACTTCGACCATCATCAGTTATTTTGTTCCCCAAATAGCAAAACTCAAATACTACTTTAAGCGTCTCATTTCCTAATCTAATTCCCGCAGCATCACCCGATTTAATTCGACTACATTCCATTATCCTTGTTTTGCTTTTGTTGATGTTCATCTTATATCCTCCTTTCAAGACACTGTCCATTCTGTTCAGCTGCTCTTCCAGGTCCTTTGCTGTCTCTGACAGAATTACAATGTCATCAGTGAACCTCAAAGTTTTTATTTCTTCTCCATGGATTTTAATTCCTACTCCTAATTTTTCTTTTGTTTTCTTTACTGCATGCTCAGTATACAGATTGAATAACATCGGGGAAAGGCTACAACCCTGTCTCACTCCCTTCCCAACCACTGCTTCCCTTTCATGTCCCTCGACTCTTATAACTGCCATCTGGTTTCTGTACAAATTGTAAATAGCCTTTCGCTCCCTGTATTTTACCTGTGCCACCTTCAGAATTTGAAAAAGAGTATTCCAGTCAACATTGTAAAAAGCTTTCTCTAAGTCTACAAATGCTAGAAACTTAGGTTTGCCTTTCCTTAATCTATTTTCTAAGATAAGTCGTAGGGTCAGTATTGTCTCACATGTTCCAACATTTCTATGGACTCTAAACTGATCTTCCCCAAGGTCGGCTTCTACCAGTTTTTCCATTCATCTGTAAGGAATTCGTGTTAGTATTTTGTAGCTGTGGCTTATTAAACTTATAGTTCGGTAATTTTCACATCTGTCAACACCTGCCTTCTTGGATTATTATATTCTTCTTGAAGTCTGAGGGTATTTCGCCTGTCTCATAAATCTTGCTCACTAGATGGTAGAGTTTTGTCAGGCCTGGCTCTCCCAAGGCTGTCAGTTGTTCTAACGGAATGTTGTCTGTTCCTGGGGCCTTGTTTCGACTTAGGTCTTTTAGTGCTCTGTTAAACTCTTCATGCAGTATCGTATCTCCTATTTCATCTTCACCTAAATTCTCTTCCATTTCTATAATATTGTTCTCAAGAACATAGCCCTTGTGTAGACCATCTATATATTCCTTCCACCTTTCTGCTTTCCCTTCTTTGCTTAGAACTGGGTTTCCATCTGATCTCTTGATATTCATGCAAGCAGTTCTCTTTTCTCCAAACGTCTCTTTAATTTTCCTGTAGGCAGTATCTATCTAACCCCTAGTGATATGCACCTCTACATCCTTACATATGTCCTCTAGCCATCCCTGCTTACATTTTGCACTTCCTATCAATCTCATGTTTGAGACATTTGTATTCCTTTTTGCCTGCTTCATTGACTGCATTTTTATATTTTCTCCTTTCATCAATTAAATTCAATATCTCTTCTGTTTCCCAAGGATTTCTATTATCCCTCGTCTTTTTACTTACTTGATCCTCTGATACCTTCACTATTTCATCTGTCAAAGCTACCCATTCCTCTTCTACTATATGCAATACGTTAATACTTCCAGCAAACATTTCATTGACACTGGTGAATATTTAGCATAAAAATGTTGGCACTGAACTTAGGAAAGCAAAAATTATGGAAATCAAAGAATGAAAAATCCAGGATGGAATGTAACAATACCAGAAAAGGAATGTTTCTACCCACCATATAACGGAGATGCTGAGCCACGATAGGCACAACAAAAAGATTCACACAATTATAGCTTTCAACCATTAAGGCCTTTTTCAGCAGCACACACACACACATTCATGCAAATGCAACTTGCACACACGTCTACAGTCTCACAGAACTGAAACCACACTGAATTATGGAAAAACTGATTTAATATGTTGTTAAAAAAATGAATGCTAATACAAGACACATGACCATTAAAATTCACCAACACCATACATTATCCCTTCCAGCACCTGCAAGGCTTGTTCAAGATTAGCGTAGCCTTTAGTTGAATTTTTCCTTCTCCAGACAGCATCTTGTGGACTATTTGATCTGTTGTTGATCTCTAGATGAGCAGATGTTCTTCTGGAATGGTGATAAAGGATTTATGGGATTCCTTCTTTCTTCAGTCTTCAAACATTCCACATGGAACTGAGAAAATGCTTCTACAAGGCTCAAAAAGCTTTTTGTGTGGAGGATGGGGAGGTTACACTTGTACCAAATAACACTGTGCAAACTTTCATTTGCATTTTGTGTCTTTCCATCAATGCACCTTAATAGCAGCACGTCAGATGCAAGTCTCTGATAGGCAGGTCCTATCCTGACCGCTGTGGCAACTGCCATGTGCCTCAGCCCCTCATGCAGTCCGTATTCAAATATTTCCTGGTAATTTACATACAGCCAAATTATTTTGTGATCTGAGAGTAAATTCTCAAAAGATGTAAAATGGCCATTAAAATTTATTGAAAAAATTTAAGTTTTAGTGTGGAGTATTCTCTTTGGAACCAGAAAAATGAAGGCTACAAAACTGTGATGCATTGTAAATCATAAATATTTAATGGAAGAAAATATTTCCATAAATATCAAATGTACTGCTACCATCAGTAGTCTGGAAACTATCCAGTGAATAACAAATTTTAAAGAAATAAAGGACGAGTAAGAAATTAGCTGTTTTGTGTAATTATTTTGTATGTACTATTAATAAGACAAGTATAAACAACAAAATTATATTGATGTCAGGAGTGGTATAAGAACAAGCAGCATAGTCACATCTGGCTCTGTTGCAGTACAAATTTGATACATGCATCTCAGTGATTGGAAAGGTTACAGTAGATACTGTGTGATGAGGCCATAGTGACTATTTACCAAAGTCAAAACAGTATATCAAGATCTTTAGTGTATTAAGAAGTATCTACAGTGAGATAGATGGCTACGCTATATTTGGGATTCAAGGAAGTATCACTACCCTGGGACCAGAAGGCAAACAGTTTGAAATTCCCTGTCTCCCTGCTGAACAGGAACTACTTTGAAGGCTTCAATTTGAATAGCAGGAAAGCTCCACTTCCAGAGAAACTGCTCCATAACCAGTACTAATGAATAGCATGAAATTTATGGTGGAAGTGCAGTACAGTTAACTTAGTGAATGGCGTTGTTCTTATTCCATCTTTATAAGAATAATAACTATTAAGTGACAACAGACAATTAGGAGGGTGGAGGAGTGGATGACAGTCACTCCTCCTAGATTCTTTCCAAATAAATCTTATCTGTGTCAGTTGTAAGTATTTTTAAATTACCTTAAGTACAGGTGGCAGAATGGGCTCTTAATTCAAAAAAGTTATGTTTTCATGCCCCCTAATTTATGAGATATTTAGCTGGTTGGCATAATTATATGAGAGACTTGAACTTGGAACTGAAGAAAAAAGCTTTACACAATCTCAAATGCTTCAGCTACAGATCTGGGGGAATTGACAGTGTACATGTGTTGCAGTTCTATAAGGCCATATGTGAGCGAGGTGGCACAGTGGTTAGCATATTGGACTTCCAGTCCCTGACCAACTGTCCAGATTTAGGTTTCCTGTAGTTTCACTAAATCAGTTAAAGCAATTTCTGGGGTTGTTGGTTTGACAGGGATAGTGCCAACTTGTATCCCCATCTTTTCTTCAATCTGATCTTGCACACTGCTTCCAATGACCTGACACCAATGGGATATTAAATCCCAGTCTTCCTTCCTTTCTTTTATAAGAGCATGTGGTCACAATTGGCTGAGCATATATGTATAGTTGTGTCAAAGGAAACTTCAGTTGAGAAAACTAAAAAATTATTAAACAGAATTTTTAGTCACTTCTTTCCTTCAGGACATGAAATGTGTAGTTCTGCCAACAGTGTGTCTATCAGCAGTTCTACATATTTCACATTCCAAAGGAAAGTGATGGCCAAAAATTCTGTCTCATAATTTATAAGCATATGTAGTCTATATCTCACCATGTTTATCATATCTAAAGACCTTAGATGTTACTCTTTATGACGGTGTTATGTTAAATATAGATACTTTTAAGATCACACCTTTACACCAAGTCCATAAATCTGCCACTATATAGCTTTGGTTCATCATGTCGCATTGTGCATACACTGTAGTATTTTCTTATAACTGCAGTCACTGTCACACTGTTTCTTGCCCTTTAATGGAAAAATACTGTCAGTTATCATTAACAAACCATTTTTTCTTCCACATATATATATTTATTAGACAAATATCATCAACATAAAAAGTCTAAGCTACAACAGTCAGAGTTCTATGTTTTCATCTATGAGGTACTGGGCAAAAGTTGATCTACATGGATTTTCTCCTTGTTATTGGAAAAATATTCATGGATTCTAATTTTAAATGCTCTTCCAGTTTGGTCAATATATCTGCCTGGACAGCTTTCGTGGTTCATTTTATAAAAGCCAGATTTGTTTCATACATTACTTATTGGTTGCTCATTGTGAACAAGTAACTGACTGATTTTATTCTTAGTACAAAAGGTTGCTGTGATACCACATTTTTAAACAGTGTGTTGATTTGATAAGAAATATTGCATAGAAAAGGAACAGGCATATAATTTTGTTTCTCTATATTGTGGAGTGAAATAATGGGTTTAGATGTAAGTGTTCTTTGTTTAAATAATTTCTGTGTTAAATTGGGATCAATACCATTGTTAGCTGTCACATATTCCAAATTTGGCAACTCTTTCTGAACAGCATCAATAGAGAGTGGAATCTGAATAAGTCTGTCAGTCACAGAGTTGAAATAGCTAATTTGATGACTTCTGGATAACAAGAGGTACTGCAAATAATAGTAACAGTAGTAGTAGGTTTCCGAAAGATATCAAAGGAAATGTCATTGTCTTTGGTTTTGATGGACAAATCTAAGCAATTAATACTGCTGTATCATCTTGTAATTCATAGGTCAAATTGACATTATTATGGAGGCTATTTACAGTTTCCTGGATGTGTGCTATGTTGGCAGGTAACCCTTGATTTTTAGAAAGATATCATCAATGTATCTTCTACAGAAGATTTTATTTTTACCAATGTTAGGGAAGGCCATACACCCACCTAGACAGTTGCCCATAGCTAATCCTTCTTCTTCTTGATATGGTTTATTATTGAAGGAGAAAATATTGTATTTAAGTGCAGTGTGCAATAAACTAACAAATTCATCTATTTTGTCATTTGTGCTTTAAAATTATTTTCAATGATATGGTTTCCATAACAGGTACTTTGGTATATCAATTTTCAATAACAAATGATTCTAAGATTGAGTTGTTTATTGTTGCTAAGAGCATCACTAAATCCCTTAGGATTTTTGACTGTGTAAAAGTTTTCATGATTATAAAACTTGTGTAATAAAACTTTTAGTTTTTTACATAGCTGATAAGTAGCTACATCCATGGGATTAACCACTGATCTAATGAACCAGTGTCATTTATGAATCTTTACTTGTGCTCTTAGTGAAGGAGTTCTAGGCCTCATGTAAATAAGTTTATGTTTATCTTTTGGGTGAAACAGGTGACACTAGTATTAACTGCTTCCCTAATTTCGTTGTTACAAGCTTCACCAAATTACTGTTTGCTAGCATAATGTTGTTAACATTAAAAAATTCCTCTGTTTTTTCCACACAGTCCTTTTTATACATAATCACTACCCTTGTCTGTTTGGATTATTGGTGCATCATATTTTTAAGTTTATTATTATTAGTTTGGGCATGATGTCTGTTCTTGTTGTTTGGTTTCTTTATACCATTCTTGTACAGGCGCTATAAACCACATGGGCACAGCAATATGCTGCATGCATTTTATTGTTGACACTCGCTAGTAATGCAATAGTTATAACATTCTGATGAAGGGCACTAAGTGCCTGAAGCCAGTTAAGATATTAAATTCCTTTTATGCAACTGGTTGCTGAGTATTTCAATATATACAACTATAGCTGCTGAAGAAGATGGGTAAATTACTAAGCACAACTTAACTTAGTTATATTTTTAAATAGCATAAAAAGTGACATTTCACTGACTTTCAAAACTAAGAAGAAAGAACAGAAAAAGGAATTATAAGATAGAAGACTGTCCGTTTATTACAGGGTTATTACAAATGATTGAAGCGATTTCACAGCTCTACAATAACTTTATTATTTGAGATATTTTCACAATATTTGCACACACATACAAAACTCAAAAAGTTTTTTTAGGCATCCACAAATGTTCGATATGTGCCCCTTTAGTGATTCGGCAGACATCAAGCCGATAATCAAGTTCCTCCCACACTCGGCGCAGCATGTCCCCATCAATGAGTTCGAAAGCATCGTTGATGCGAGCTCGCAGTTCTGGCACGTTTCTTGGTAGAGGAGGTTTAAACACTGAATCTTTCACATAACCCCACAGAAAGAAATCACATGGGGTTAAGTCGGGAGAGTGTGGAGGCCATGACATGAATTGCTGATCATGATCTCCTCCATGACCGATCCATCAGTTTTCCAATCTCCTGTTTAAGAAATGCCGAACATCATGATGGAAGTGCGGTGGAGCACCATCCTGTTGAAAGATGAAGTCGGCGCTGTCAGTCTCCAGTTGTGGCATGAGCCAATTTTCCAGCATGTCCAGATACACGTGTCCTGTAACGTTTTTTTCGCAGAAGAAAAAGGGGCCGTAAACTTTAAACCGTGAGATTGCACAAAACACGTTAACTTTTGGTGAATTGCGAATTTGCTGCATGAATGCGTGAGGATTTTCTACCGCCCAGATTCGCACATTGTGTCTGTTCACTTCACCATTAAGAAAAAATGTTGCTTCATCACTGAAAACAAGTTTCGCACTGAACGCATCCTCTTCCATGAGCTGTTGCAACTGCGCCGAAAATTCAAAGTGTTTGACTTTGTCATCGGGTGTCAGGGCTTGTAGCAATTGGTAAGGCTTCTGCTTTAGCCTTTTCCGTAAGATTTTCCAAACCGTCGGCTGTGATACGTTTAGCTCCTTGCTTGCTTTATTCGTCGACTTCCGCGGGCTACGCATGAAACTTGCCCGCACGCGTTTCTTCGCTCACTGCAGGCCGACCCATTGATTTCCCCTTACAGAGGCATCCAGAAGCTTTAAACTGCACATACCATCGCCGGAAGGAGTTAGCAGTTGGTGGATCTTTGTTGAACTTCGTCCTGAAGTGTCGTTGCACTGTTATGACTGACTGATGTGAGTGCATTTCAAGCACGACATACGCTTTCTCGGCTCCTGTCGCCATTTTGTCTCACTGCGCTCTCGAGCGCTCTGGCGGCAGAAACCTGAAGTGCAGCTTCAGCCGAACAAAACTTTATGAGTTTTTCTACGTATCTGTAGTGTGTCGTGACCATATGTCAATGAATGGAGCTACAGTGAATTTATGAAATCGCTTCAATCATTTGTAATAGCCCTGTATTTATTCAACTTGGGAGAGTTGTAGTTCAAGAGGCAAATAACAGTGCATCACAAGCCATTGGAGCTCATGGCTTAAATGCCGGGAGCAAAAGGCACAACTGAAAAAAAAAAACACCCAGATGACCACGTCATCCTCTGTGGATGCGGTATAGAGTGGCTTGCGATCAGCTCACCACTCTCTTAGCTGTTGTCAGCTTTTCAAATCTTGGGATCACTTCTTCTCATTTATTTTTTGTAGATCCATCATATAGATGTGGATGTGGGGTTGTGGCTGATCAACAATTCATAGAAAAAAGATACGAACAGCCGTAATTCTTCCTATTTTTTTTAAATTATTATACTGGTATTGAAACCTCATTAGTATCATCTACAAGTCCCTGTAAATCAGAAATGAGTAAATGTCTAATATAGTATTGGTCCTATATATAAGTATCAATGATATTGTAACAACAAAGTGATGTCAATAAAAGT
Source organism: Schistocerca nitens (assembly GCF_023898315.1). Classification (NCBI taxonomy): domain Eukaryota; kingdom Metazoa; phylum Arthropoda; class Insecta; order Orthoptera; family Acrididae; genus Schistocerca; species Schistocerca nitens. Next base: position 294,952,944 of record NC_064619.1, read on the forward strand.
TGTTAAAATATATACAATATGTAAATGAACAGATATATACAATTAAATGTGCATATGATATAAAATAATATAAACATACAATGAGATACTTGTTGGCATTAATAAAACAACATAGAATTATAATAAAAATGAGAAGGTAACATACAAAATCAAATATATGAAATGATAGCACATAAATAATTCATTCAAGTAAACAGGTAAATATATTAGTACAAATAATCTCAATATAATGATTCATCACAAAATTATACATGAAAAGTAACAACCAATGAACATACATACAACAGAGTGCAGAGGGCTTTTTTCTTTCTTTTACTATTGTTTTGTTATTATTATTATTATTATCATTATAAATTACATAATCTGTTGATAATTTTGAAGTTAAGTACCAGACTATACAATTGAAAACAATTCTAAAAGGGAATTAAACTCTCTAATGTAATGTAATGTACAAAGTGCACCAACTTGAAGTATAATGTCCTGTAAGCTCTGTGACAATCTTATAACAGGCAACAATTCATTAAAATATCTCAGAACATAGCTCTATTACAAAAGAATATGTTCTACCTGTCAAAGAATCCAACAGTCATCAATTATTGTGTGAAGGAGAATGTACAATGACAAAGTGCAGAGTAAGGCACTGAAAATCTGTAAGGTTTAATATGGCAGTACAAAGTGAATAAGTATGTGTTTATTGTGTATTTAACAATAAATAATCCAATATATTACAGTACTACCATGTATTAGGGGTTGGAAAATGGAACTCCAAGCAATGTATTGAAACAGGATGAGTATACATCAAAAATACGACAGTTACAAAACTATAGATGTATACAGGTACATAATGAAACATTAATGCTTATCTTAAGCATATGAAACTTACTTAAACGTGAGGAAATGGAGCTATGAAGGAACCTAAGTTACAAAGTAAACTGTTAACAGAACGGAGGTGTGGGAAAAGAAAGAGCAGAGGGAAGTTGGGGAAGGGGGAGGAAAGGGTGCTGAAACACATCTAAAGCAAATAAAACATATGTGTATGTTGATGGTATGATAAAAATGGCTTGGTGTTAAACAAGAACAGAATATTTGACAAAATAAAATACTTGGCATTAAACAATTAAGGAAGTACATAAACTAAGTCGTGGAGGTGATGTAAAGTTAAGGGGAAAGAAGGCATACATTATGCTGGTAGTATGTAAAGTTATTTCATAGAAGGCAGTATCTCAAGTCTCATTCAGGTAGCTCCTCAGCTGGCATCACAAGGCTGAATGGATCCCATTCCCCTCACCAAGGAAACATCCTTCCCGGTACTGGGGATTGAACCCAGGTCTTGTACACAGCAGTCAGGCACACTGACCATTTAGTCTTAGAGAAGTTAAAAATAAGAAAAGATTACCGTATTTACTCGAATTTAAGCCGCACTCGAATCTAAGCCGCACCTGAAAAATGAGACTCGAAATCGAGGAAAAAAGAATTTCCCGATTCTAAGCCGCACCTGATATCTGAGACTCGAAATTCAAGGGGAGAGAAAAGTTTTAGGCTGTACTTTCAGATCGAAACAAAGTTGGTCCATTGTAATATGAGACACAATTTAGGTTGAATGAATGACGATACAGCTGTAGTAGTTTGGTTCGAGTCGTAAGCTTAGTAGTTAAGCTTTACCAGGTAGCCGTTGTTATGGGTCAGGCATATTTATTTATACGGGTACCCTTCCTTTTTCACGTGCTTCGTCTGGTTTGAATTGATTGCTTATTTTGCTTTGATCTGACAAGTGCAGTTCTCTTTGTTAAAGGTGTTTCCATCACTCAAAGCTGAAAATGCATTACTGTGCTGTGTCATGCATTGTTTGTCGCATTCTGAAAATGAGGGTTTACGGCCTGTCGCCGCTCGCGGCATGGCTTGCTTTTGTTCACGCTACCGCCGCTTACAATTAAAAGAAAACAAAGAGAAGAATCGTCTCAATAGCGAAACAATGGCAAAAGACTGCTATTCATTGCTACTTACAAGAACCAAATAATAGACTGCGTATGATAGAAGATGTTCTGAACGAGAATTTAGCGAAAATTTTTTCCGTTTGAAAATCTTTGCAGACGCCTCTTTAGTACATTACATTATGCAAAGAAATTAGAGTCATCTTAGATTTAAAAATCTAGTCAATTGCCGTGCTTCATTTCTGACTGTATCACTATTAGGCATAAGAATAATACGAATATAAACATGACATGGTATGTATATTCTTCCGCGTCTGCTGTTGTCTCACTCTAGCTTCGTAGTTTATTAGGCGGACAGGATTTAAATGAGATAGCAGCAAACACGAAAGAATACATGGCAAAATGTTTATATTTGTATTATTCTTATGGTGAAGAGAATACTGCATGTGATTCACAATTCATAAAAGTTCCTATTAGCAACCATTTCTTCTCACAGTTAGGAAAAAATTCAGAAAGTAGAGTTGGCCATATTGACAAATATCCCAAATAGTCTTGCCAGTCGGATTTTCGTAGTACATTGAAATGCTGCTACGTTCGAAGAGGAACAATATGGAATTTGTATTTACTTCGTTGGATAATGTATGAAAATGCAGTGGTCGAAACTCGGGGCGGAGAAAAAAAAAGCTCGTCTTCCACCTTTTTTTAAATTTATTTACTGACGCAGAGGTTTTGGTGCCAGTATTTGTCTTTGTGCCTGCGAAGCATGCCTGCGTAGCGCTACATATATTCGACGACAGAAGTTAGTTGTGGCGGCGCCTACCAACATTTTTCAGAACTTCCGCTTACTTTGCACTCGATTCTAAGCCGCAGGCGGTTTTCTGGATTACAAAAACCGGAAAAAAAGTGCGGCTTAGATTCGAGTAAATACGGTACTAGTAATATTTTCTTATTTTAACTTCTGAACGCATCTGATACCAAATTACGAAATTTGTTTTTGCATTTCTGTTAGACTGTTCCACTTTTATTAATTTAGTCAATTTCATTGAACATAAATATTTACAATTTTTTCATAATGATAAAGTCTTATCTCTGTTTTGAATATGGCAATATACTGAAACTCTGAAAACATGTGAATTGTGATAAACCAATGAATGACTTTCTTCCGCAGGAAAAAGTGCCACACATGCAGTTATATTTGCAAGACTTATTACACCAGATAAAACAGACCATGGCCTACATGCATTTGTTGTTCCCTTAAGGAATCCAGCAACCCTTCAGCCATATGCTGGTGTTATTGTTGGTGATATGGGAGAAAAGGTTGGACTGAATGGAGTTGACAATGGTTTTGTGTTATTCAATAGATACAGGATACCTCGTGAGAACCTTCTAAATAAGACAGGGGATGTGACTCCAGAAGGAAATTATGTCAGTCAGTTTAAAGACCCTAATAAGAGGCTAGGTTTGTATCACTTGTGAAGACCAATGAAATACTTAATTTTAAAGCAATTAACAAAATGTAGCTAAGAAAATGAAACTCTTAATATTAATATGTGGTACCAAAAATATAATTCTAGGAGCTTCATTTGGAACATTGTCTGCTGGTCGAGTAGATGTTCTGTCACAAGCTTTGGCATACCTGCAGAAAGCAATTCCTATTGCCATTCGATATGCTGCAGTGCATACCCCAGATGCAGAGAACTCTATCACCTTGTTAGATGGACAGTATCAGGTGAGTTATTAGCTGTTGTTATGAAGCACTGCTCTGGGGAATACTACTTTATATATGCAAAACAATACAGCCTCAATTTTCAGACCCTGTCACCATTATTTTTGTGGTAGAACAGATATTTTATGGTACTTGTCCATTTACAATATGTATGTTTTAGTGCCTGCCATAGATATCTGCAGGGAAAAGGAAAAAGAAGCACACTTACCCCACTCCCTGGAATTTGAGATACACAGATTTCATTCCTGTATTGAGTAGACAAATGTCCATTCCCTACAATATTATAAGCTGTACGTGTTACCTATAAAAATTAGTTCTTGTGTTTTGAAAATGTCAAAATTGACCAAAATATCTACATCAAAAATGATAATTTTAGGTAGTTGCCCCTCCTCACCCTTAAAAAATTTTTGCAGACACCTATGGTGACTGCTGCAGAATAATCCATTGTAATGCTTCACTAGTTAGACTTCCTGAACTTTTATTGTTTACCTTTGAAGTATGTGCTGAATATCCCATGTCAGAACATTAGAGCCAATAAAAGGGGGAAAACTTTTGACAAATGAGTCTTAGGAAATGTTGAGTTGAATGTGCTTTGTTAGTGTTGCAGTTTTTATCACATATTTATTGTATATGTCAAGTTGTACAAATATTGTTCAGATTTCATTGATTGATTTAAAGAAAACCTGACAGTATTCCAAGACACAAAGTACACAGATGTCCTATAAACATGGACAGCTCTTCAGGCAGCATTTCACCTCAATTTACTGTAGGCCCATATATAAGCAATGCTTTATGTTGTAGGGCATTCAAATTCAGTCATAACAATGATCTGAAATCAGAGCTAAACTACAAGTACTGAAGACAATACTTATAGCAAATGGACATGTACAAGTCCATAGAAATGGCCTTCAAATGGAGTTCCATCTAAAAAACCAAAACCAATGATTGAATGGTTGGCAAGTTACTTAATCAGATTCATTTGTATCCAGAAAATGATGGGATAAATAAGAAAATTATTTCAGACATAAAGAATTTTTTAATCTATAGCAAATCTTCTTTTGTCTTTATATGTAATTTGATTTTTTCCTGCTAACTACTGTTTGTCTACCAGGATTGCTTTCAGGATCAACTGTAAGGATTTTGATTTGGTAAGTAAGGTTCATTTGTACTATAAATATTTCATCAAAATTAGCTGAATTATAATGAACTTAAATCCACCACAACATTGAAGCATCTATGCCTGGGTTTCAGGCAGAATCCCCACTTTTGTCTGATGCTGAGGTGCTATTCCAATACAGTTGGAGAGCCTTTGCAGTGCTGCTCAAATTTAGGGAGAATACCAAGTGAGCTGAGGTATGGATGTGAATTTGGATTAAGGAGGGAGGCATGCTAGGGTAGTGCATGTAGTTGTGCAAAATCACTGTGCCAGGGTGGCATAGTGGTTAGCACATGTGCCTAGTGAGAAGGAGACCTGGATTTGAATCCTGGCCCTATACAAATTCCCATTCATTGCTTCGGCCCACAGATATACATCATAGATGTTTGAAACTTGGAAATATCTCTGGAACCTATAGTTTCATTTGATTAAAGCACTTAGGCCTGGGTTTTAGCCAGAATCCCTTTTCATTCAATGCTGTGGTGCTATTACAATACAGTTGGACCGCCTCTGCAATGCTGCTCAAGATTAGGGGGAATACCAAGTGGGCTGAGGTGTGAAAATGAATTTGGACCAAGAAGAGAGGCATTCTAGGGTAGTCCGCACAGTTGTGCAAAGCCACTAAGGGTGGTTTAGTTGTTAGTGCATCTGCTTAGTGAACAGGAGATCTGGATTTGAATCCCGGCCTTGATACAAATTTTCATTCATCTCTTCAGCCTGCATATAAACATTGTATGTTCGATACTTGAAAAGGTCTCTTGAACCATATAGTTTTATTTGATTAACCCTTTAGTGAGTTCACCTTTGTATGGAGCACATCATTCACAAAAAACATTGTTTTGTAACATTCCAATGTTACTTAACAATTCCAAGTCCATGCCTATTCCTTCATTACTGCTTCAGCTAATACAGTCATAAGTTGTGTTGTCATACATCCAATGGAGCAACAGTAATGTAAAATAAACAGCTAGCTAGGTGAGAAAAAATTTACAATCCATGCAAGGAAATGACTCAGATTCTGAAATAGCAGCACTGTTTCACAATGAGGCACTTATATACAAGGTATTAGTAATTAACTAAGTCATTGGCAGGTGTCTGATGCAACTGCACTGTTTAATGCTTCAAGTGGCTCATTACCAATCAAGAACAACTGCCAAGATGAGAAACATAGAAGTAGATATCCTTGAAGTAGCAAAGCAGTTTAAATCACTTAATAAAGGCAAGGCCTCTGGTCCAGATTGTATACCAGTCAGGTTCCTTTCAAAGTATGCTGATACAATAACTCCGTATTTAGCAATTATATACAACCACTCACAAACAGAAAGTTCCATACCTAAATACTAGAAAAATGCTCAAGTAACACCAATATCCTAAAAGGGAAGTAGGAGTAATCCGCTGAATTACAGGCCCATACCGCTAACATCGATTTGCAGTAGGGTTTTGGAACACATACTGTGTTAAACCATTATGAAGTACCTTGTAGAAAATGATTTATTGACACATAGCCAGCAAAGATTCAGAAAATAACATTCTTGTGAAACGCAACTAGCTCTTTATACTTATGAAGTGAAGAGTGCTACTGACAGGGAATGTCAACAAGCTGCTTGCCTATGGAATATCGCCTCAGTTGTGCAACTGAAATCATTATTTCCTGTCAGAAAGGTCACAGTTCTTAGTAATAGATGGAAAGTCATTGAGTAAAATAGAAGTAATATCTGTCGTTCCCCAAGGAAGTGTTATAGGCCCTCTATTGTTCCTGATCTCTATTAACGACATAGGAGACAATCTGAGTAGCTGACTTAGATTGTTTGCAGATGATACTGTATTTTACCATCTTGTAAAGTCATCAGATGATCAAAAAGAATTGCAAAATGATTTAGATAAGATATCTGTATGGTATGAAAAGTGGCAGTTGACCCTGAATAAAGAAAAGTGTGAAGTTATTCACATGAGTACTAAAAGAAATCCACTAAATTTCAATTACACAATAAGTCACACAAATATGAAGGCTGTAAATTCAACTAAATACTTAGTGATTACAATTACAAATAACCTAAATTGGAATGGTAACATGGATAAAGTTGTAAGTAGAGCAAACCAAAGACTGTGATTCATTGGCAAAACACTTAGAAGGTGCAACAGGTTTACTAAAGAGACTGCTTACACCACACTTGTCCACCCTACTCTGGAGTATTGCTGTGGGGTGTGGGATCTGCATCAGATGGGAGTGACGGATGACATCAAAAAAGTTCAAAGAAGGGCAGCTTGTTTTGCGTTATCATGAAATAGGGGAGAGAGTGCCACAGACACAATATGTGAATTGAAGTGGCAATCATTACAACAAAGGCATTTTTCATTGCGATGGGATCTTCTGATGAAATTTCAATCACCAGTTTTCTCCTTCAATTGTGAAAACATTCTGTTGGCACCCACCTACATAGGGATAAATGATTATTACAATAAAATAAGAGAAATAAGGGCTCGCACAGAAAAATTTAAGTGCTCACTTTTCCCGTGCACCGTTCGAGAGTGCAATGGTAGAGAGACAGTTTTAAGGTGGTTCATTGAATCCTCTGCCAGGTACTTTATTGTGAATAGCAGAGTAATCATGTAGATGTAGACGTAGATATACCATGGGGTAACAATTGTATATAGCAACAGTTTGATGAAATAAGAGTGTATTTTATTATTGTTTAAGTAAATAGTAGTTTAGCTCATATCATGTAAGTTTATTTTATCATTGTTTCACTAAACAAGATTAAGCTCTGATTTTGTTCATACATCTACATCTTGTTAATGTACAGACTGCTATTCTTAACATACGAGGGTGAGTCAAATGAAAATCTTAAATATTTTTTAAATATTATTTATTGTGCAGAAGTAGTACAAAGCTGCATCACTTTTCAACATAATCTCTCCCACGCTCAATGCAAGTCCTCCAGCACTTACAAAGTGCATAAATTCCTTTAGAAAAAAATTCTTTTGGTAGTCCGCACAACCACTCATGCACCGCGTGGCGTACCTCTTCAACAGAACATAACTTCTTTCCTGCCACTGCATCTTTGAGTGGTCCAAACATATAGAAATCACTTGGGGCAAGGTCTGGTGAGTATGGTGGATGAGGAAGACACACAAAATGCAGGTCTGTGATTGTTGCAACTGTTGTACGGGCAGTGTGGAGCCTTGCATTGTCATGTTGCAAAAGGACACCTGCTGACAGCAATCCACGTCACTTTGATTTGATTGCAGGCTGCAGATGATTTTTTAGGAGATCTGTGTATGATGCACTGGTGACAGTGTCCCCTCTAGGCATGTAATGCTCCAAAATGAATTTTTTGTCACAAAAGAGAGTCAGCATAACCTTCCCTGCTGATGGTTCTGTTCGAAACTTCTTTGGTTTTGGTGATGAGGAATGGCGCCATTCCTTGCTCACTCTCTTCATTTCCGGTTGGTGGAAGTGAACCCAGGTTTCATCCCCAGTAATGATTTTTGCAAGGAAGCCATCACCTTGTCGTTCAAAGCACCGAAGAAGTTCTTCACGAGCATCAACACATCATTCTCTCATTTCAAGAGTCAGCTGCCGTGGCACCCATCTTGCAGACACTTTGTGAAACTGGAACACATCATGCACAATGTGGTGTGCTGACCCATGACTAATCTGTAAACACGCTGGAATGTCATTCAGTGTCACTCGACGGTTTCCCTTCACTATGGCTTCAACTGCTTCAATGTTCTGTGGAGTCACAACTTGTTGTGCCTGACCTGTATGAGGAGTATCTTCCACTGAAGACAAACCATTTGCAAACTTCCTACTCCATTCGTAGACTTGCAGCTGTGACAAACATGCATCACCATACTGAACCTTCATTCGTCAATGAATTTCAGTAGGTTTCACACCTTCACTACGCAAAAACTGAATAACAGAACTCTGTTCTTCTCTGGTGCAAGTTGCAAGTGGGGGGACCATCTTTATACTGATACTGCGACGATATGTGTGCATCTGCACTATGCTGCCACCTACAGGCCATTCTGCATGCTGTTTGTAGCACACTTATCAACTTACAGGATAACAGCACGAAATTTTTATTTGTTATTAGAAATTTAAGGTTTTCATTTGACTCACCCTCGTATCTAAAAAATACGCCACACGCCCACTCATGTTATGAAAAACAGAATGTCTGAGGATTACACTACCTATGCTAGGGTTTCAAGCAGAATCCCCCATTTCATTCAATGCTGGGGTGCTGTTCCAGTACAGATGGAGAGCCTTGCAGTGTTGCTCTTGTTTAGGTAGAATACCAAGTGGCCTGAGACTTGAATGAAAATTTGGATTGAGGAGGGAGGTACACTAGGGTATTCTGTGCAGTTGTGCAAAGCCACTGTACCTGGATGGCGTAGTGGTTAGCACAACTGCCTAGTGAGCAGGAGACCCAGATTTGAATCCCAGCCTTGGTATAAAGTTTCATTTGTCACATCAGCCTGCATATATATATCATCAATGTTTGAGACAGCAAAAGGTATCTGGAACTACATAGTTTCATTTGATTAAAGCACTTATGCCTGGGTTTCAGGCAGAACACCCACTTCATTTGCTGCTGATGTGCTATAACAATACAGTTAAAGAGCCTCTGCAATGCTATTTAAGTTTAGGGGAGGGTGACATGCTAGGGTAGTCCATGCAGTTGTGAAAGCCACTGTGCCAGGGAGGCATAGTGGTTAGCGCATCTGCGTAATGAACAGCAGGCCTAAGTTCAGATCCCAACCTTGGTACAAATTTTCATTTGTCTCTTCAGCCTGCATGTATACATCATACATGCTTGAGTCTTGAAACAGTCCGTGGAACCATATAGTTTCATTTGATTAGTCCAACTGACATTAAATCGTAGTTAGTTTCTACTCTGGAGGAGTGTGCTCCTTTGTTTACAACTCTCAAATATTGGGTGACTGAGTTTAAGTGAAGTTGTATGAGCTGCCTAGATGAATATCACACTTTTTGAATTAATGAGATGACCACACAAGAAATAGTGTGTAAAGGTATCTACAAAATGTTACTGGATGTCCATCATCTGAAAGGGCATGAGCTGGCAGACATTGTAGGCATTCTAGAAAGAGTTGTACATAACATACTGACTGAAAATGTGGGCATGAGAAAGTTATGTGCAAGATGGGAGCTGTGTTTACCCACAGTGGGAAAAAAACACTGTGGGGATGTTTCAGTCAAATGTTTGGCTATATTTTGTTTCAATAAGACCTAGTTTTTTTGCATTGATTCATAAACATGGATGAAACATGAATCCATCACTTCACACCTGAGATGTAAGGACAGTCAAAACAGAGGATTAGTGGACTGAAAGGAGAGCGTGAGATAATTTTCATTGATTATCTTCAAAAATAAAATCAATCAGTGGTGAGTGCTGTGCAAACTTATTATAGTGTTTGAGTTATGAAATCAAGCAACAATGGTTGTATTAAGCAAAAAAGAAAGTTTTGTTTCATTGTGACAATGCATCAGGTCACACATCCATTATCGCCATGGCCAAAATTGCAGTATTAAAGTTTGAATTGTTTCCTCATGCACCATACTTTCCAGATTTAGCCCCCACTGATTATTTTCTCTTTCCAAACATTAAGAAATGCCTTGGTGGTAAAAGATTTGCCAAAAATGAAGAGGTGGAGTCTGTAGTTGATGGCTATTTTGTGGAGCTCACTTCTCACTATGAATAGGGTATCGAAGCTTATGAACAACACTGGCAAAACTCACACTGAAAGGAGACTATGTAGAGCAATAAAGATTTTTCTCCAGTTTTTTTTTTTTTTTAAATATGGTCAAATTAAATCAAGTGATGTTGAAGGAATTAAGTTAGGAAATGAGACTCTAAAAGTAGTCAATAAGTTTTGCTATTTGGATGGCAAAACAACTGATCATCATTAAATAATGAGTATATGTAATGAAAATTGGCAATAGCAAGAATAGCATTTCTGAAGGAGAGAAATTTGTTAACATCGAATATAAATTTAAAATGTTAGGAAGTGTTTTCTAAAGGTCTGGAATATAGTGAAAATGAAATATGGATGATAAGTAATCTAGAAAGAAGAGAATAAAAGCTTTTGAAATTTTGTACTACTGAAAAATGCTGAAGATTAGATGAGTAGATTGAGTAACTAATGAGGAGGTGTCAAACTGAATTGGGCAAAAAAGAAATTGATGACATAACTTGACCAAAAGAAAGGATCAGTTTCATAGTACATGTCTGAAGCATGAAGGATTCATCAGTTTGGTAATGGAGGAAGGAGTAGCAGGTGGAAGTTTTAGAGAGAGTCCAAGGGAGAATACAGTAAGCAGGCTCTAATAGATGTAGGTTACAGTAGTCATTTGGAGATGAAGAGGCTTGTACAAGATAGAACGAGTATATGTGTGCTTAGTAGTTTATTTATTTATTTATTTATTTATTTATTTATTCTTTGCCCATGGACTCCAGCTGAAAATTCAGCTGAGAGTATTGGGTGTGTCATACAATAAGCTATTAACATCATACTTGATTTCATTATATATAAATGAAACAAATGATTAAACAGAAATAGTCCATAATCATACAAAGGTATTACATGTTTCACATTATATGTACACACAAATCCAAACAACATACATGATAATTTTAAACGTACATTTCAGTAATGATATAACATATTAAACACCATCTTAGTATTCACTCAAACTGTATATACATTTCTCTGTGAGATATAGTTTCAAATGATTTTTAAAACATTTTAGGTCTGTTTCTTTTTTAATGATTTTGGGGAGTTTATTAAAAAACCTTTTGCCTGCTTCTTCTGGGGCAGTCATAGACAGTTTTAGATTTCTGTTTATCATGAAATAATTTTCATTTCCTCTTGTACTGTGTTTGTGTATATCTTTATTTAGGAGGTGTTTATCACTTGACCTTACCGCCATTATGCTTTGGTATATGTACAGTGAATATACTGTCATAATATTATAGTGTACAAAAGCTTGCCTACAGGTCTGTCTTGGTGGTATTTTTGCAATGCATCTCACTGCCCTTTTCTGAATTGTGAATATTCTTTTTAGGTAGCCAGCTTGTGCACTTCCCCATACATGAACTGAATAAGACAAATGTGGGAAGACAAGTCCATAATACATTGATCTGAGGATTTTATCGTCCACAGCCTTAGCTGTTTTATGCATGATGAAGATCTGTTTGTTTATCTTTTTACACAGTGCATCTATGTGCTCCCCCCATCCCAAATGTTTGTCTATTATAGTTCCTAAAAAATTTGTGCTGGTTACTTCTTTAATAGTCTTTCCATTTACATTAACATTTATATTATAATTTTCACTGTGCTTGGTCTGAAATACTACATTCATTGTTTTAGACTGATTCATAAACAGGTTGTTTTGTGTTAAATATTTATTTGCATTTTCGATAGTCAGGAGAGCTTCCTTCTCAAGCTCCTCCTTTGTGTCAGCTGTGCAAATGATTGTTGTGTCATCAGCATACATTATAAGTTTCTGATTTATATAGCTAGGGAAGTCATTTACGTAGAGTATAAATAGTATTGGCCCAAGCACAGACCCTTGAGGCACACCGTGTTTAACTGTTTGTAATTCTGATCTGTAGTTTGTTATATTTCCCCCACTAGTATGTCTGATTTCTGTGCATTGTTTCCTATTTGTAATGTATGATTTAAGTATGTCATAGCATTTTCCTCTAATTCCATACTGATATAATTTCATCATTAATTTTGAGTGGTTCACACAATCAAATGCCTTAGATAGGTCCATAAAAATCCCACAAGTCTTTTGTTGCCTGTCAAGTAAATTAAGAATGTGCTCAATTATATCTGTTGATGCTGTTTTTGTTGACTTCCCTTCTCTGAAACCATGTTGTGATGAATGCAGTATACTGTACTTTGTTATAAAACTTACAATTCTATTCTTTACTATCATTTCATAGATTTTAGCAAATGTTGAGATCAATGATATTGGCCTGTAATTTCCTAGTTCATCCCTGTTCCCTTTCTTAAATATTGGCTTCACTTTACTTACTTTCAGTGAATCTGGAAATATACCTTCTTCTATCGCAGCATTCAGCATGTGTGTCAATGGTTTTAAAATACATTCTCTGCATTCCTTTACGAGATGTGATGTGACACCATCCAAGCCAGATGAGTGTTTAATTTTAAGTTGTTTTATTAGGTTTGACACTTCTGCATCCGTTGTAGGTATGAAAACCATAGTATGATTTGTATGTGGGGGGTTTAACAATTTACTTACTGCATTTGTTTTATTTTGACTTATTAATTCGTCTGCTACAGTAATATAATATTTGTTAAAAGTATTGGCTACTTCTAGAGGGTTTGCGTTGTTTTTCCCACTCATCAGTGGGCAGATGTCCTCCGCCCGATTTGTTACTTTTCCTCTCTCTTCATTAATGAACGACCATAAGCCTATTGAGTGGTTCTTTCCCTTATCTATAGACATCCTGATGAATGATGCTTTAGTTTTTCTGATAAAACTACAGTACTCTTTCTTTTTTATTTTATACAGTGTGTTGTAGGCCTCAGTATTTTTTTGTTTGGATAGGTCATAATACACTCTCAGATTATTTCTGGCATGGATTACTTCTCCAGTCACCCAGCTTTTCTTTTTTTGTTGCTGTTTGACAAGCCTTTTACTAACAGGACATGTAACATCATAATAATAATTGAATAAAGAAAAAAACTGGTTCCATTTGCTGTTTGCATCTTTAGCTGCATATATTGTTTCCCAGTTTTCTGCCTCTAACATCCTTTTTAGCAGATTTATGTTATGTGGGTAGTTCTGTCTTCTCATCTCCCATATCTTCTGCACTGAATCACTAGTCTTTATATTTATGTCTATCATGATTGCAAAATGGTCTGCTAATGTGGAGTTTATTACCTGTGTGTCACAATAGCATGTAGGAATATTTGTTATTACATGATCAATTATAGTTTCACTATGCTTTGTTACTCTGGTTGGTTTATCTATTTTTATTTTTAGGTTGTATATGCACAATAAGTCCAATAGGGTCTTAGTATTGTCTGTATTTTTACTTGTGTCTATGTTCAGATCTCCTATAATTATCAAATAAGCATATGTTTTTGAGAGGTGTTGGATTATATCTTCCAGCTGTTCAAAGAAGGTTTTGATTATACCATTTGGTGATCGATACAAACCTAATACACAACATAAATTCCCAGCAATTTTAGTTTCCAGTGCTGTAGCTTCAAAGCTCAATTCTATAGCATATTTTGATATATTTATGGCTTTAGTTGATTTATAGTTAGAAAAAATGGCAACCCCACCACCTTTATAGGAAGTTCTGCAAAAACTGGCTACTCTCACATAATTCTTCAAGTTGTACATTCCTATGTGATTTTCTTTTAGCCCATGTTCTGTAACTACTAGAATGTTTGGCCTATACTCCTGTAATATTACCTCTAGTTCCTCTGTTTTATTGTTTATGTATTGAACATTTTGGTGAAGTATTCTAACAGTTGGCTTTAAATGTAATAGTTCCCCTTCCTGTAATATACTAAGCACTTCACTTGCTGCCTTTGCTTCTGGTACTATGCAATGTTTTTTTTCAGTTTGTGTCATTAAACCTGGATCGTATCTTTGTCCGGTGTTTATGTTCCTCTCACTATTGTCACACTGGTATTTAAGATGGACAGTTTTACTTACATCTTTTTCCATGTTCTCTTCCTGCTTACTCGGTACCATAAAAAATCCTCACTTAGTGTAGCAGGTCTCCTAGTTCTCAGGCATCTGTCTTGATTGGAACCTGCTTCTGCTGTTGATCTCCCAGGCCTCAGGTACCTCTTCTGTGTGGTTGCTGTTGCAGGTGGCTCCTGTGCTCCCCGACTTGGTGACTGCCCTTCTTTGTTAGCTGCTGCGGCTAATGACCCTTGTATGTTTTCCTCACATGCATTTTCATTGCCTTGAGGTAGTATTATGGGGTCTGCTGTTCTGGATGCTGTTGCTGATGACGACAGCTCTGCTGATGATTGTGGTGATTCTGCTGCTATTGGTTTAACTGACACTGCTGCGGAGAATATCTGAGCCTTTGCTGCTGCTACTGGTGTTTGTTGTAGCTCTACTGCAGATAATGATGGTTCCACTGTTACAGACAACTCTTGTTTTGGCGGAATTGGGATTGGAGACACTTCCATTACAGATGACTCATTAATAAATTTAAGTATTTCGGCACTAATAATCTTTTTCCCTTTTACGTTCATGTGGAGACCATGTCTTGTGAAGTGCTCTCTGTGAAGACTGTTTATCTCTACGAAAGTCGTATTCTGGAAACCTCTACATATTTTCTCAAACAGCCTGTTTGCTGTAACAATCTCGATGTTTACGCACGAGTTTTCCATCAGATCGTGTCTCCTGGGGATACTAACAATGTAGAAATGCACTCGAGGCATCCTTTTGACAGTTTCCTTTAGGATTCTCGTTGCACGCCAAGTTTCATTACAGTAAACATCATTTGCGCCTCCTATTATGATGCAGCTGTTACCGGTCGTTAATATGTTGTCACTGTTTTTCAGAATCTCGCGTAATGGCGCGCCTGGTTTGATTATGCCTGTTAGATTAAGGTCTGGGTGATTTCTTCTCATAATTTCCGTAATTCCTCTCCCATGACTATCTGCAAAAATATATGTCTGTTGCTTGTGTCCTTGCTTATGCATAACGTGGTTGTTTACTTTTTTTTCTTTACGAATATTTACCTTGTGTCTGGGATCTCCCATTGTTGCATGCATAAATAAATATAAATTACTGTTTGTCATGAAAGATATCATATTGATTTTCAAGTACTAAGATATTGCTAATATGAGTGTCTCATAGTGTATGCACAAATATTAATTCTGATATCTTGTTGTCTTATGTACCTCATTTATTCACGTATTATTGTCGATGTGAGTACTATCATGAATAGTTAATATGAGTACTCTCATGAATTTATCACATTGTACCTTATTGCATCCATTATTGTAAATTTTATAAAATAAATATTGTAAAAACTCTTAATCATTCCATATGTTCCTAAGTCTAATGCTATTGGAATTAGTACTGGTGCCATTGCTGATTTGTTTTTAATTTCTATCAATGATGTCACTGATTGCCAATCAAATTGAGTCAGTGACTGACAGTGTACCCCTAGAATGCACCAGTAAAATCACTGAAGCCATAACACATATTAACAAACAGTATTGCCTAATTTATGATCTAGAGATATCGTATTAGGGGACAGTAATTGTAGCTACTTCATCTGTTTCTGAACTATTCCACTGTTCCATTCTGCCTCCTTCCACAATGTTCTTAAGCAAATTAAACTTTTGATACAATTAAGTATGCTATATATCTTGTGATCCCCCAATTGGTTTGATCTTGATAGTTATATTAGGAGATTACCTCTCTTCAGTGTCCTTAAAGATTATAGGACATTACACACGAACAAAAATGAACCAGAAAATCACATAAATAATACGGAAAATAGTAATGGTAAAGTTATTAGCTTACGTAAAAACTCGTGTTTTGACGCGGAAAAGTGTAAAAAGTGCGGAAAAGTACTGAAAACCGGATTCACGTGCAAGGAATGTAATAACTCGTATCATTTTCGATGTGCAAAAGTGGACTCATCTGTGAAAGAAAATAATGAATTTATAACATGCTGGAACTGTAGTCAGTGCTGCGTTCAGAACTCAGATAATTATCATAAAGCAAAAATTTGTGACTGTAGGTGTGAATTATCTGTTCTAGTCGGCGATATGGTAAGTGAAATCCAAAGCCTAAAGGCTGAAGTTACTCTCTTAAATAATAAGGTGAGTGAATTTGAACAACAGCGCCTGATGAACGACTGCAGGCCTAAACTAAAAACCAAGGAAAGCTTTCCTGCCGTCAATACTCAAAACAGGTTTCAAATTCTCGAAGAAATAGTGGAACAAGAACAAGTTCAGTCCATGCAAACTAGAGGTAATCCTTCAAGCAGCAAAAAAACTGTCAGTGATAAGTTCAGAAAACACGAAGGCCCAAACTCGTGTGCAAAACGTGAAACTGAACGTAAACAAACCGTCCAAGGAAGTGGAATCTGTGAAATTACATGCAAGAAATCCTCCCTAGAGAAAAACAGAAGAAACGACGACAATCAGAAACACAAGCAGGGCCGGATTCTATTATATGGAGACAGCCATGGACGTGAAATAGTGCAAAACATCGCAAACATGCAAGACAACTTTGCAGCTGTAGGCCACATCCAGCCTGGAGCCCCTCTTTCTGCTGTGGTGAAGCCGTTCATGCAGGAGTGTGACTCCTTCTCATCCAATGACTTTGTCGTTATTATGGGAGGTTCATTTGATGTAGCAAGAAATCAAGCAAATGATGCAATTAGGCATATGAAAATGGTACTGGGTAAGTTAAATCACACTAAAACAGTTGTTGTCAACATTCCACAGAGGTATGATCTTATGAAAGTCTATTGTGAACCGGGAAGTTCATAAAACAAATGACAGGATTAAAGATGTATGTAGTAAATTTCAGAATGTGTGTCTAGTAGATGTCACCTATCTAGAAAGGAAGCTGCACACATCTCATGGTCTGCACATGAACAAAAGAGGCAAAAAGATCATTAGTAGCAAAATTATTGAGGAAGTGAGGCGACATTGTTCACAAAGTGATGAAAAGAAGTCCATTGCCATGGGGTGGTACAACCCATCTCAACAAAATCTGCCACAACACCAGCCACCGCTGGCAAGCCAGGGAAACTTGTGAAGCCTGCTGGCCTCATTGCTAGTCCAAAATTATCCTCTAAGGTCCAGCAGGTAAAACTCAGCCTTAAAATCATACACCAGAATCTTGGTAGTCTTAGAAATAAGCATAATGATCTAGATGTAATTTCACGGATTGACAAACCCGATACATTAGTTGTAACTGAACATTGGTACAATGAAGCTCTGATTAGCATTAGTCAACCACTGTGTATGAAATTCTGCACAGCCTTCAGTAGAAAAGACAAGACTGGGGGAGGTGTAGCAATTTTCACTGTAAATGAAAGTAATTTTAATGTTATTGATGTGAGTTCCTTCTGCTTGGAAGGAGTCTCAGAATTTGCTGCAATAAACCTGAAATGGGGTAGAGATAACATAACAGTTATCGGTGTTTACAGGCCACCTGCAGCGAATACAGATACCTTTTTTGTAAATCTTTCTGATTGCTTGTATATATAGACACAACATTTTCTGGGCCAAATGGTCATGTAAATATTATAGTTACAGGGGATATAAATATAGATTTATTAACAAATGATGTCAGCACCAAAAAGTTACATCGTCTGTGTGATGAATTTAACCTGACCCCACTCATTCGGGAACCCACTAGAGAAATTGGCAATAGTAAAACATGTCTTGACAACATAATAACAAACATGACCCACCTATCCCACAGTGCAACAGTTTTAAAACTAGCCATCTCAGATCACCATGCAGTACAGCTTAAATTGGAATGCCATGAGGCCCCCACTGTCACCACAAAGCAACAGTTTTTAACTAAAAGAATAATGTATTATGACAACATAAATAGACTAAACTGGATGCTAGCACAAATAAAATAGTTTGAAAATAATAGCTTTTCATATGATAACTTTGCTGCTGACTTATATTACTGCTTTGATACCACATGCCCAGTTGTAATCACAAAAATGAAACAAACAAAAAATATAAACAAAAATATTTGGGTAAATAGTAATGTCACTGAAGTGAGGGAAAAATTAAAATTACTCCACAGTGCAATGCTGAATAATAGAGAGATTCCTGAGCTAAAGGAAGCCTTCAAAATATATCAAGCACACTATAAGGACTTACTTACACAGACCAGGAGCAACTATGTTGCAAATAAGCTTCAAAACTCACACAACATAACTACTGGCATCTGGGCAGTCATAAACAGTTTTAGAACTGGCAATGACAAATCCTGTATGGACTTTACTATTAACCACAATGGCATGCTCATAAAAGACCAACTGGAAATTGCAAATATTTTTGATGAATATTTTTCTTCCGTAGGGGAAGCCATAAATGACAAACATAAAAACATGCACTACAGTTTTAAAGGTAATACATGTGACCATAGTATATATCTAGCCCCCACAAACTGTGCAGAAATAATGGGCATCATTAGCTCTCTAAAACCCTCTAATTCAGCTGGGCATGATGGCCTAAATACTAATGTTTTAAAAGCCTGTAGCCAAAATGTATCTGTACCTCTGTCTGCAGCAGTCAACAATATAATAGAATCAGGCACCTTTCCAGACAGACTCAAAATAGCACAGGTAACACCCATTTTAAGAAAGGTGACAACAACAAAATAGAAAACTACAGACCAGTCTCAATCCTTCCTGTCTTTTCCAAAATAGTTGAGAAAGTTATATACAACAGGATTATAAACTTTCTTAACAAACACAACCTGATGTTCGAAAATCAAAATGGATTCGTAAAAGGTAAATCAACTAGCACTGCAGCTGCTCAACTAATTGAAGAGGTGTTACGGGGTATCGAAAGCAAGGAACATGTGGCAGGTGTATACCTAGACCTGGAAAAAGCCTTTGATTGTGTGAACGTTGACATCCTATTAGACAAGCTATGGAACATGGGCATTAGAGGTGCTGCTTATGATCTAATAAAATGTTATATGAGCAATAGAAAGCAGTTTGTTCTACTTAAAACGGAAAGTGGTGTCTACAAATCAGAGATCTCTTGCATAAAATATGGGGTGCCCCAGGGCTCGGTATTGGGCCCCCTTCTGTTCTTGATCTATGTAAATGATATTAAATACTGTACTATAAATTCCAAAATTGTTCTGTATGCCGATGACACGTCCATTGTATGTAAAAAGGAATCATGTAATGAACTAGAGGCCGAGTGTAATAATGTGACAAAAGAAATTGTTCAGTTTTTTAATGAAAGCCACTTAAATGTAAGCACCAGTAAAACATGTTTGATGGAGTTTAACAAAAGTAGTTTGAATAATGAAATAAAATTATACATGGGCAACAAATTGGTAAAGAAAGAGTCTAGTGTAAAATTCCTTGGCATAACAATCCAAAGCAACCTGAAATGGGACACACATATTGACTCTCTAGCAACTAAGCTGTCAAAAAATATATTTGCAATCAGTACTATTAGCAAGTTCTGTAGAGACACCGTAGTCCTAAAGACTGCATACCATGCTCTTTTCTCCTCTCACTTGAACTATGGTATTGAAATTTGGGGGGCAACAACCAAAGCTAATCTAGATAAGCTACTCATTCTTCAAAAAAGGGGTGTGAGAATAATCTGTGGAGCAAAATATAGGGAATCTTGTCGCAACTTGTTTCCAAAAACAGAGGTGTTAACTGTTATAAACACATACATTCTAAAAGCCATATTGCTTGTGAAAAGACTGCACCCAAACACTTATTCAGATTTCCACCAGTACAATACTAGAAATAAAGAAAGATTTTACATTGGCAGCCACAGAACAGCACTTTACGAAAAGGGGCCTCAGTATGCAGGTATAAAATTAGCTAATGCACTGCCTAGAGCAGTCATGGCTCTTCCTACAATTAAACTGAAACATCAGCTTAAGAAATTTTTAGTAAAACACCCTTTCTACACATTAGAAGAGTACCATACTTACATGAAGAACAACAAATGCTTTGTGAAATTATGTGAACAGAAATAAGTAAACACCTTATTGTAATTTTGTTGTAAATTAATGACGTATTCAGAAGAATGTGTCTTGTGTATTGTACAAATAACTTTAATCATTACTGTTTCTTTGTACATGTGCAGTGTACCATTCGATGTTGAATAAAGCTATTATTATTATTATTATTATTATTATTATTATTATTATTATTATTATGGCTTATAAAGCTGTTTCCATGTTAGTAGCTACTATGAAATTTATTATTTAATTTTTCAGATTTTTAAGTGAATGTTTATTTTATCAGTTGCTTAACTCTATCTAAATGTTCAGTGACAATGAAATGATATATAGGACAGATGATGTAATTACAATTACACAAAAAAGAGTATGCTCATATACACTCAGTCACAGAAAGTGATATGTACATGTTGAGCTGGATAATCATATTGTTAAGTTTCTGAAAGCAACATTTTAGCTTAACTTATGTAATAATCACATAGCTTGTGTCTATATTTTATTTAGTGAGTCATTGTGTTAGTTCCATTATTACTATATTCTCATGGTGTTAGACTGTGGAGGAATACAAATTTCTCACAAAATAACCATTTATTTTATCATTTATAGCAGTGGCAGCTGATCCCACACTTGGCTGCTACCTTTGCACTGAAAATCCTTGTTAACTTATTTTCTGATTTGATGGCTGACTTCCAAGTAAAAACATTCCTAGGAACAAATAAGGAAGAACTGGTAAGAAAATCATATTACATATTCTGCTAGAATAGGTTCGGAAAAAGACATTGGTCTGCACTGTGAAGATTGTTTCAAGCAGCACAGAACAGTATCAGTCACCAGTCGAGAAAAAATGTCCTTGCCCTCCTTCAAGAGCAATCTCACCACATGTGTTGCACAGGACTTGTACTTTAATTGGAAATATGCAATATGATGATCTCTGACTTTTCCCATTAGATTGTGCTCTTTAATTCATGGGGGCATGACTGATTTACATAGAATATCAGCTTTCAGACATCACCTATAGTACATATCTGCTGTAATGTAAATCTTCCTGTAGCATACATTGTTTCATTTCCTTACATATAGGTTAAGATTGCTAATGAAGTCTAAACCTTTCTTTCTGGAATAATCAGTACTGCATTAGAAATTGTTATGTTCTGACTAGAGATAGAATTCTAAAATAAGTATGTAGAACAATTTATCTGATTACTTCTTTGGCAACAAAGCAGGGAAGCCGACATACTGTGTTGACTCATGTGGCACTGGCCGTTTCTCAGAACAAAAATAATTAAGAAACTATGTAACATACATTGTTAAAAAAAATACTGGATTTACATGTAATGTCGTGGCCTTGGCGAAAAATGATCATGTAAATAAGGGACATGATGCAGTAATACATGTGAAAATAAAATCCTACAATCACCCATCATTTTATTTGCTGTTTTGTTTAATTTCACACTTACATAATCAGTTGCAGAACTTAAAATCCATGGTCTGTAATCTGCTTCAAGAGTGAGTTTCATAAGTATCTCAAATAGAAATACAGTGGAACTTCCTTTTTACATTACCCAATTTTACTTTTTTTGTGATTCTACACCGTAAATTCGTAGCCCCTGTGAAAAACCCATAAGATCAACGCTAAAAATTCCCCAATTTTACATTTCTTCCTAATAAGGTTTACCTTGATTCTAAGTTCTTACTCAATGTCTCGTTTGACTTTGTCCCATTTTCTTCCTATTGGCATTTGATGTGACTGAACAACTTATAGGTGGCTCAAAAGACAGATGTTTCTCACCATGGGTGTTGGCGGAATTAAGGGAATATTTTAGACCATTGTGGAGAGGGAAGATGTGAGAGAGGAAATGCTGACATAATCCACAAATGGTGTTGCCAACACAACTTGCAACATTTAGCTTCAGTGCACAGTTATGTCACAACTACTGCTAGGTTGCAGTGGAAAAACAAGACAGTAGATGCAAAGTGTTCTGGACCAAGCGAATACATGATGAAGGGCCTAGCCACCACCTTTTCTTGTGTCACTTATAACTCAGTCTCCTTGCATGTATTCAGCAACATTATCAATCATCAACCTTTTATATTCAAACATTGAGTCTCAAAGACTCAGTCATAAACAAGGAAATGTCACCCATTTCCGGCTAGTGAAATCTTAATTGCTGGCGACTTGTCAAATCACCTGATAGCCATCACAGGAATCACACCATGCTAACACGTACATAGGAGCTGACCTACTAGATATGTGATGGGAGTGCAGTTAGGCGTGAAAGCATTTTGCAAAGTGCTGAAAATATACTTTTTGTGCAGATGATGTGCTGTGACAGAGATACCAAACAGAAATAGAACAAGGGTTTTGCAACAGCACATTTTAAGGACTTTCATGTTCAAACAGTACAGTTGGAACAACTAAATACACTACTCATATATAGACTTTGCACCACACACACCACACACTGTAGATCATAAAGATTGGCAGCAGTGATAGAGGCCATGAAGCAAAACTGTAGCATCTGAACTTTCTTTCAAGTTTACATTTTACACAGTGTACAGAAAGTCACTGAGTCAACTTCTAATAAGCTTGTAACATAAATTGTAGAAGTAAACTCATTTTTTTTCACGTCTGTTTTCTCATCAAGCCTAACATAACACTTCAGTGGTGGTTAGCAAATGAAGTGTGGCTCATAAGGAAAGCATTAAACAATAACAGTGATAGTGACAAAATATGTGATTAAGCAGATGTCCTCATATATGCTTACGTTTTAACTACTTAATTGCTGAAATTTTTTGGTTTAATTCACCATGTTTGTAAGTTTTTGCTTTTTTTCTGGGTGAGTACAAAAGAAAGATCTCTTAAAAATGCGTGTTTTGTCTTATAATTTGTGATCATAGCATGTCAGAAAACAACTCGTTTACCTTGTACCCAGATTTCAATTTTAAGTTTTTGATGAGCTTTTACTTGCTGTTACACATGTGTGATTTTTTAAGAACTGATGATAATTCATTACCACAAATTATTCTATAAATGTTATATTGTAAATTTAATTTCCTTCACTTAGACAGATTTTATACAAAGTATTGGAGAGGATTGCAATTTTTAATCATATATGCTAATTACATATGTTTTTGCTCATATTTTGGGGGGGTTAACATTTTCCTTAATTCTGCATTTTTCTCAGTTTTGCATTTTTTAAGTCTGGACCGCATACAAATATAAAATATGGGTGTCACTGTACATCCTAACCTATACTTGTTAAATGGACTCCTGATATCCTTTGGCAGTTCCATTTTTGTTACTGAAGGTGCATTCAGACTAAGAAATTCCCTTTTGGAGATATACATTTTCAAAAATTTAAACCTAAGTCATAGAATTAACAGACCAGTACTAAACTTTAGAAGGAAAAATTTTCAGTATTGCTGATGTATGTGTCCCTATTCTGTCTTTCAGTACACAGGCAAGTAGCTTTTTCACAATTATAAAATTTTTACCACGAATGAGAAGTTGCAGACTTTTCCTAGGTTTTTGACTAATTGGCTACAGTGTGAGATTTGTGAAAAGTATTTTCATTGGAAGATATGCAGTGAGCAAACCATCATTCTAGTGATATCCTCTCCTGAAATTGCAAGTTACATAGCAAAAATAAGTTAATAGTGGAGCAGAAGTGTATGATTTGAACTCTTCAATTGCAGTTAGAAAATGCAAGAGAGGAACTGGTCTGGCTGAGGGAGAAGAGAGCTGGGGAATAGAAACTGGCAGTTGGTAAAAAGGCAGCTAGAGAAGGTTATATTCATACAGTTTCACTTTCTGTCACCAATACATTTGACCAGCTGTCAAGAGCATAGAGTAGGGAAGTTTCTTGTAACTGTAGTTCTGGGAAACATGCAGTAGACCTCTAAGTCAGTTGTAAATTCAGATAGGAAGAAAAAGATTCTGCTGTTAGGTATTTATCATGGTAGAAGTGTAGGCCAACAGTTGCAGGAAGTATTGGGAATGAGTACCAGGTCACTAGCATTGTGATGCCCAGTGCAGGGTTCACTCAGCTGACTGATAATCTAGAGGAATTATGTAGGAATTTTACAAAAGAGTACCAGATAGTGATTGTGGGTGGATCCAGGAATAATCTTAATAGGGACAATGAGTATGACATAGGTGGTAAACTGGAAAAGATAACTACTCAGACTGGTGGCACAAACATACACCTAGTGCAGCTATTTCAGCTGATCAGCTTCATCTTAATACAGCTGTCAGGTATATTAACATGGAGCAAGAGAAGGCACTTACGACAAAGGGTAATGGCTCACATTGCAGTGGTGCCATTTGTGTGTATCGATACAGGGGTTTCACTGGTTGTGGCCTGCACCTCAGTACTTATGGGAAGGTGAGGCTGGCAAAGCTTAGAGGTAACAGTGTAGTGAACCAGGGTGGGGAGGGGGGCGTCACTCATGGGAAAATTCTTGTAGTAATAGGTGTTAGAGTCACACCCTTTTTAGATTGAAGTCAGCTGATATATATCCCTGCTTAAGGGAAGTCTCTCTAAAGAAAGGGGACCATCTTCAAAAAAGACCAGGTATCGAAGCTATCAAGGAATTAGCATACCGTAAAGTGGGGTGACTTTGAACATTTTAAATTCATTTTTGTAAATTAAACAGAAACTTCTGAAGATATTGACATGAAACTTCTAGGGAAGTTGCAAGAGGTGTTGCTGAATATGAAAAAGTAGATTATACATTTTTATCCCCCATGCCTAGTTTATTTTTTTATTATTATTTTTTTAATGTTTCACTGTTCAATTTCACCCCATGGATTGGAGTCACTTTGAACATGGAAAAATGTGCCTATTCTGTGGGAGTCATGTCAATTACTGTCAAATGACATGCCTATCATATGAAACAGCATGATATTTTGTATATAAATATAGTTTTGAAAGTAACTTATTTAGAAAAATTTGAGCATTTTTTATGAGTTTTCTCTAATCACCTGAACTTGTTCGTATGATTATGGTTAATGTTGCTAATAATGGAAATGGGTGCTAAGCTAATTATGAAATAACAAAATTATTTAAAAACAGATCTTTTCAAAACAGTCTGTATGACTTTAATAACAGAAATGAAAAAAAAAGTTATCACATTTTAAAGAATTACATCTGTAAACACTCTACAGGAAAAGAAGTTGCCATGAAAGAGTGTCCACTCTAACAGATATCATAGACATCAAATTTAAGCTCAAAATGAAGTCTTCCCCTTCTATCCACCTTAGAATGAGGTACAATCCTACAAATGTCATCTTTCTCAAAATCTAACATTTTATGCTTTCTGTAAATGTTCATTCAAGTGTTAACCTTCCCATAAAAACTCTTTCAAATTATAACCTCAAAAATGCTTCTAATAATAGGCAAATGTTTTTGCAGTTGTGAAGGAACTTACATGTCCAGAAAATTATTTTATTTTCTGGCATTGGTATACAATGATATTTCATATCGACTGTCATATCATCTGGAAGTATCAGTTATTGGCAATATTTAACGCCTCTGGCCTTAGTTCCATATTTACACACTAGAGTGCAGCATTTATTTTAAAAAGATGCTAAATTGCTGTTCAAAGTCACCTCATTGTTCAAATTCACTCCACTTTATGGTACTTCATTAAAATATAAGAGGAACTGTAGAAAAAGTTGGTGAACTGCAAGTAGATGTTGACTCTGACATTACTGGTATTTGTAGCATACCATGTACAAATAAGAGAAAAATTAAATATAATTCAGTAAAATTAAATATCTTTGCTTCAATATTTATCTTTCAGTTTGTGATCCGTGCAGAGGACTTTTTGTGAAAACTAACTGCATGTCCTCTAAAAATAGCATCTAAATAGCAATACCTTTGCTCAGAGATGTGCTTTCTTAGCAGATGTCGTACGCCACCTCAGTGTGAGCACATAGTGCTTACATAACATATTTTAAATACTTTTTCAATAATGTGCCATTTTTTTATAGTACAATGGTACATTCAGTGTAATAATATTAATAAATTAGCCAGTTGAGCAATGGTGTCTAATTACATCTAATTTGCACAAATGGCTGGCAAGAGAGGAACTGCAGAGAAACAAGAAGAAGATTGAAAGTCGTCCAAAACATATAGTGGATGAAATTTAGTCAGGGTTGCTAGAGTGCTTGATGTTAATATTAGCTATATTTAATCAAGACATTACATGATTAGAGAACTATTTAAACAATGTGACACTTCAGGGCTTCCTATACTGGGATACAATTAGCTGTCTATTTTGTAAGGAGCTCTTTTTGAAGATTGGAAATGGCCAAGTACATACAAATGGTATTCCAGTTGAATCTATCGATGTATCAAAGCACTGAAGGTTGCACAGGTATAGTTGACTTTTGTAAACTGAAAATTTTGATTGTAGTTATTTATAGGTTCCCTAACTCTGACTTCAGGTCATTTCTGTTCAAGCTGGAGGGAGTTCGTAGTTCACTTTAGACACAGTATGAAAATTTTATACGTCATCCTGCAAAGGAAAAATGTTGGAAGACCTCCCGTATTCATATCATCTCATGCAGACTGTATTTGTTCCAACCAGAGTTCAGGTCAACAGCAGCACAACTATAGACACTACTCCAGGGATATTCCATGAGTAAAAGGATAATTGGGCTTTCAGACTACAATGCACAAATTTTAACACTACAAGGAATTTGTGCATATACACACATGGTGTGTACAATTACACACTATTTATAAATATTAATCTGTTGCCAACAGATACTTATTTAACTATCTACCACACCTGTTCCAGCCACAAATATTTCAATATCTTACCCTCTTTTTCTATGTAATGTTACACTCTTTTGACAATATATTGCTTTGACAACTCATTCCTATGTTTCTCTTGAAAATCTAAGGAGATATTGTAGATGGAAGTGGATAAAAGGTATTATCCCAAGATGACTCGGACTCATCACAAAGCTCTGCAAATCCTCATTGCAACACATTGTTTATTACAAAGATGAATTTTTTATTTATAGATATAAATCAGAAAGTAGATAACATACACATATGAGAATCACAGTGGAATTCTATCAGAAATCCGTTTTAGTATGATAGATTCTGAAGCTTTGTGTGGTGCATGAGGGGACGTGGCACTGGGGGCAGTAGGGTCATGTTTCCCTCCAAATGTGCTTGCCACACCCAGCCAACTTCTTGGAGCAAACTGTGCATACTCGTGTCAGAGTTCTCTTCTTCTCTCTTGGTTCTCTTCTTCTCTCTTGGTTCTCTCATGGTTCAGGTGAAGTGAATAAAAACTTAGTTTTTGCAGGGAATCATATGACTCTTAGAAAATGGCTTTCCAAGGCTTGTATCTGAAGTATACCTCCGTGATACTGACAAGAGGGAGACTGAGTCAATAATTAAATTGCTCTTGACTAATGACTCTCATGGATATGACAGGCTATCTAGCAGAATACTAAAGCATTGTTCCGCATATGTTATCCTAGTACTTAACCACATCTGTAATTCTTCCTTTAGGAACAGAAACCACTTTATAAAAAAGAAGATAGGGGTAATGTAGATTACTTTAGAACAATTTCTATGCCATCAGTGTTTGCAACATCTATTGAAAAGGCTGTGTATAGAAAGGTAATTAATCATTTCATTCCACATAAATTGCTGTCAAATATACAGTTTCATTTTAGAAGTGTCGTAACAGCTGAAAATACTTTATTCGCCTTTCCCTCTAAGGCACTGGACAGATTAAACAGAAGATGTGAACAGTGTCTGTCTTCTTTAATTTAAAAAGGTGTTTGATTGTGTTGACCACAAAATATAACAACAGAAATTTGACCATTGTGGAATAAGAGTAGTTCGCAATTAGTTCCTCTCATACTTTAAAAATAGAGAGCAAATGGACAATATCCACAGTAGAGAAAAATGCTACGAAGTGGCATCTGATTGGGCTCAATTAAGTGGGGCTTTAGGGGTAAATGCTGTGACTACTACTGTTTCTTATATGACAGGTGATTCTGAAATACTTCCATCTGCTGATGACACTAGCTAGCTAGGTAGCGAAAAATGTTGAGTGCAACACAGGCAACATATCAAGCTGTGCAGTTTGAGATCAAGGCTTGTAAAAAATAAACTGATGATAAATGGCAGCAAGACTCAGTTTTTGCAGTTTTTAACACACAATTCAACTAAAACTGACACTTCAATTACACTGAATGGGCATATGATCAGTCAGTTTGAACAATCCAAATTCCCATGTGTTCAGATAGATGCTAAACTGTCATGGGAAGCCCATGTTGAGGACCTTGCTCAGATACTGAACA
The DNA here is from genome assembly GCF_023898315.1 of Schistocerca nitens. Lineage (NCBI taxonomy): Eukaryota > Metazoa > Arthropoda > Insecta > Orthoptera > Acrididae > Schistocerca > Schistocerca nitens. The sequence continues at coordinate 294,981,834 of NC_064619.1, forward strand.
CTGCTATATTTACCATTAGAATGGTATCTGCTGTAAGTAATAGTCCAACATAAAAATAATATAATTTCCTTATTTTAATTTGCTGATGACATACAGCATTATATTCTAGAGTAACTCTTCCCATTCATGTAGGGAATTTTTGGCTCAGAAACAGGCAGTTTGAACAATATGTGGTGTAAATTCACAAATCTCTTGTTGACCCCTCTTCCAGGGTCAGTGAATTCTGACACTGGCCTATGATAACTATAATGTAGCAAATAGTTACTGTAGAAAATTGCGTATAATAGGTGGTGTGGCAATATATATTAATCAGTCATTCAGCTGCTCCATTGTTAGGTTGGACCTAGATTATTTATGTGAGGAACAGAACTTTGAAGCCACTGGTATAGTTATAGACAGTTTTAAGTTAATAATAGTATCCCTTTACAGGTCACCTAAGGGTATCATCAATGTATTTCTAGAAAAATTTGACATGCTGTTAGATGTACTAAGAGGGACCAGATGGTTGCATTATGACATAGTAATTGGTGGAAATCTGAATGCAGATTTTGATATAACAACACATAAACATACTGTGACTGAGTTGAAAAACCTTCTAAGACAGTGCAATTTGCACTCAATCAATAACAGGCCCACAAGAGATAAAGCCTGTCTTGACAATATTTTTGTCAACTTTAAAACTACAGAAGAATCATGTGATGTTACAGTGTTTCCATTTTCAGATCATGACTCTGTATCCTTAAACTATACAAGTAGGTTCTGTATTGATAATAGTAATATTCCTAAGCCTGTCCCAAAAGTTATAATCACCAGACCTGTCACAGATGACAAATTTGTTCAGCTCTGTAAGTCCCTTGCTGAGAGAGACTGGTTCAACCATTGTCATGGTGACACAAGTTATAGTCTTAGTGGTGATTTGTTAGGGAAACTATTATTTGAGAGATTTTTAAAAACATTTCTGACACAATTTAATGACAACATCCCCATAAAGAAATGCAAATTAACTGACAAAGGCTACAAACAGACAAAATTCATGGTTCACTAAACAATTATCAAATATGAAAAACCAAGTTATGGTGTTGCACAATATATGTAGCAATCAGAAAACAGAACATGCCAGATTAGCCTATATAAAATGCAGGAATGAGTATAAATAAGCCATCGTGGAAGTCAAAAAAGCACATAATTTCGATACCATTGATAATTCCACAAATAAGTGCAAAGCTGCATGGAAATTAATAAATGGTGTTGCTAAAGATGTAAGAAGCAAAAAAATTAATATAAGTCCCCAAAAATTCAATGATTTCTTTATTAAATCTGTTGAAGATGTAGGAAATACTATAATCAAACCTGATATCATTTCATCAGAGTTACTTTCTGAAAATGTTTACAGAACACTAACAGACCCAGGTACGTTTATGTTCTGCGAGGTCTCACCTAGTCATGTCCTAAGCATTGTAAAATTGTTGAAATCTTCAGACAGTGTAGATATATATGACATATCCTGTAATTTACTGAAGGAAGTAATAGACTATATTGTGTACCCCTTAACATTCTGTATAATAAATGCATATCTGATGGATATTTTCCCGAAGAACTCAAAGTGGCTAGGATAGTTCCAATATATAAAAAGGGAGATATAGACTCACCTTCCAGTTACAGAACAATCTCCATATTCCCAGCTTTTTTTAAAATACTGGAATGTGTAATTTACCAACAGCTATCTGTTTATATTGAAAAATTAGGAATAATTAGTGAATCTCATTATGGTTTTAGGAACAATTTGTCTACTCTGGATGGTATAGACTTTGTAGTCAAATACTTACATCAAGTGTTTGAGGATAAGGGCTATGCTCAACTCACATTTTGTGATCTAAGCAAAGCTTTTGACTGTGTAAAGCATAAGCCACTCCTAGAAAAACTGGAATTCTATGGCATTAGACATAACAGCCTTAAATTAATAAAATCATATCTTCAGAATTGTAAGCAAGTTGTTTGTGTAGGGAAAGGAATGTCGAGTATAGAACAAGTCAAGGTAGGTGTTCCGCAGGGATCTGTGCTGGGCCCCTTTTTGTTCCTGATAATGATAAATGATCTGCCGTCATTTATCAAGTCCACCAATGTGTTGTACGCAGATGATACAACATTTATTCATGCTAGTGATGATTTCAATAGCCTTAAAACTTTTACAACAAAGACAATTGACCAAGCATCCTATTGGTTCAAGGCAAATGGATTCCTGATGAATGAAAACAAAACACAGCAGATGGTTTGTAGTCTTAGAGACAAACTTCTGTCAGATGATCCAAGTTATGTCAAATTCTTGGAGGTATACATAGATGATAAATTATCTTGGGGTCAACATGTACAATATATTAGTGGTAAGTTGTCAAGAGTTATTTACCTGTTAAGACGACTTATGGATTGTGTTCCTGAAAAATATGTTACAACATCCTATTTTTCATTCTTTCAAAGTATAATAACATACGGAATTATTTTGTGGGGGAACTCTAGTTGTGTACATGACATATTAATACTGCCAAAAAATAGCTATTAGGATAATTACTGGTTCTGCATATAAGGCACACTGTAAACCATTGTTCTGTGAACAGAAAATCATGACTGTTATAAACTTTTGCATATACTATGTTCTAGTTTATATGAAGAAGAAATTGCCAGAAACAAAAACCAGAGAAAATGTACATAGCCACAATACAAGAAGGAATAGGTGTCTCTATATTCCTTACCACAGATTGTCAAAGTCACTCAACAGCTATGAAATCATGGGGTACAAATTATTTAATAATCTTCCTCAGTCTGTTCAAGAATTACCTGAACAATTATTCAAACAAACAATTCATGACTGGCTAGTCCTCTACCCATTCTATGATATAAGATAATTCATCAACAGTAATATAATACTATAATGTTAACAATAAACCTGTTGTTTCTTTCAAACTATTAATTGTATTTTAGTATGTATGTGACATTGTCTATTGCTGTTTAGACACTGGACTCGCATTCGGGAGGACGACGGTTCAATCCCGCGTCCGGCCATCCTGATTTAGGTTTTCTGTGATTTCCCTAAATCACTCCAGGCAAATGCCGGGATGGTTCCTCTGAAAGGGCACTGCCGACTTCCTTCCCCATCCTTCCCTATTCCGATGAGACCGATGACCACGCTGTCTGGTCTCCTTCCCCAAACCAACCAACCAACCAATCTATTGCTGTAATGGCCGAATGATAATAAAATTATTATTATTATTATTATTGGTATCTTTACTTTCTCAGACGTTAAGTCTGGTTAAGAATGGAGTGACGCGGACCTTTATCAAGCGTCACTTCCTTTTTGCTGTACGGTACATGTTATATTGCATTTAGGAACTTTCGGGTAATTGAACATGTATCAGTAATTACGGATTTCTGTAATTGTATATATATGTTTGGATGTAGCTGTATTGCATTGATGTATTGGTGGATATTGTGTGGTATGACTCCTGTAGTTGATAGTATAATTGGTATGATGTCAACTTTATCCTGATGCCACATGTCTTTGACTTCCTCAGCCAGTTGGATGTATTTTTCAATTTTTTCTCCTGTTTTCTTTTGTATATTTGTTGTATTGGGTATGGATATTTCGATTAATTGTGTTAATTTCTTCTTTTTATTGGTGAGTATGATGTCAGGTTTGTTATGTGGCGTTGTTTTATCTGTTATAATGGTTCTGTTCCAGTATAATTTGTATTCATCATTCTCCAGTACATTTTGTGGTGCATACTTGTATGTAGGAACGTGTTGTTTTATAAGTTTATGTTGTAAGGCAAGCTGTTGATGTATTATTTTTGCGACATTGTCATGTCTTCTGGGGTATTCTGTATTTGCTAGTATTGTACATCCGCTTGTGATGTGATCTACTGTTTCTATTTGTTGTTTACAAAGTCTGCATTTATCTGTTGTGGTATTGGGATCTTTAATAATATGCTTGCTGTAATACCTGGTGTTTATTGTTTGATCCTGTATTGCAATCATGAATCCTTCTGTCTCACTGTATATATTGCCTTTTCTTAGCCATGTGTTGGATGCGTCTTGATCGATGTGTGGCTGTGTTAGATGATACGGGTGCTTGCCATGTAGTGTTTTCTTTTTCCAATTTACTTTCTTCGTATTTGTTGATGTTATGTGATCTAAAGGGTTGTAGAAGTGGTTATGAAGTTGCAGTGGTGTAGCCGATGTATTTATATGAGTGATTGCCTTGTGTATTTTGCTAGTTTCTGCTCGTTCTATAAAGAATTTTCTTAAATTGTCTACCTGTCCATAGTGTAGGTTTTTTATGTCAATAAATCCCCTTCCTCCTTCCTTTCTGCTTAATGTGAATCTTTCTGTTGCTGAATGTATGTGATGTATTCTATATTTGTGGCATTGTGATCGTGTAAGTGTATTGAGTGCTTCTAGGTCTGTGTTACTCCATTTCACTACTCCAAATGAGTAGGTCAATATTGGTATGGCATAAGTATTTATAGCTTTTGTCTTGTTTCTTGCTGTCAATTCTGTTTTCAGTATTTTTGTTAGTCTTTGTCTATATTTTTCTTTTAGCTCTTCTTTAATCTTTGTATTATCTATTCCTATTTTTTGTCTGTATCCTAGATATTTATAGACATCTGTTTTTTCCATCGCTTCTATGCAGTCGCTGTGGTTAACCAATATGTAATCTTCTTGTTTAGTGTTTTTTTCCCTTGACTATGCTATTTTTCTTACATTTGTCTGTTCCAAACGCCATACTTATATCATTGCTGAATACTTCTGTTATCTTTAGTAATTGGTTGAGTTGTTGATTTGTTGCTGCCAGTAGTTTTAGATCATCCATGTATAGCAAATGTGTGATTTTGTGTGGGTATGTTCCAGTAATATTGTATCCATAATTTGTATTATTTAGCATGTTGGATAGTGGGTTCAGAGCAAGGCAGAACCAGAAAGGACTTAATGAGTCTCCTTGGTATATTCCACGCTTAATCTGTATTGGCTGTGATGTGATATTATCTGAATTTGTTTGGATATTAAGTGTGGTTTTCCAGTTTTTCATTACTATGTTTAGGAACTGTATCAATTTAGGATCTACTTTGTATATTTCCAATATTTGTAGTAACCATGAGTGGGGTACACTATCAAAAGCTTTTTGGTAATCAATGTATGCGTAGTGTAGAGACCTTTGTTTGGTTTTAGCTTGATATGTCACCTCTGCATCTATTATCAGTTGCTCTTTACATCCTCGTGCTCCTTTGCAGCAGCCTTTTTGTTCTTCATTTATAATTTTGTTCTGTGTTGTATGTGTCATTAATTTCTGTGTAATGACTGAAGTTAATATTTTGTAGATTGTTGGTAGGCATGTTATGGGGCGATATTTAGCTGGGTTTGCTGTGTCTGCTTGATCTTTAGGTTTCAGATAAGTTATTCCATGTGTAAGTGTATCAGGGAATATGTGTGGGTCTGCAATGTAACTGTTAAATAATTTAGTTAGATGTGAATGTGTTGAGGTGAACTTCTTTAGCCAGAAATTTGCTATTTTATCATTTCCAGGGGCTTTCCAATTGTGCGTAGAATTAATTGCTCGGGTGACTTCATGTTGCAAAATTATCACTTCAGGCATTTGTGGTATCATCTTGTATGTATCTGTTTCTGCTTGTATCCACCGTGCATGCCTGTTATGTTGTACCGGGTTTGACCATATGCTGCTCCAGAAGTGTTCCATGTCTCTTATGTTTGGTGGATTGTCTATTTTTATGTGTGTGTTATCTATTGTTTGGTAAAATTTCTTTTGGTTTGTGTTGAATGTTTGGTTTTGTTTCCTTCTATTTTCACTTTTTTTGTATCTTCTAAGTCGTTTCGCCAAAGCTTTTAATTTTTGCTTCTTTTCATCTAATTGCTCTATTGCTTCTTGTTGTGAGATTTTACCTAACCTTTTTCGTTTTTTGTCTGATATTTCATTTCTTATAAATTGTGTTAGCTGTCCGATGTCTTTTCTCAGTTTTTCTATTCTGATCTGTAGCCTGTGTTGCCATGCTGGTTTTGTGGGTTTCTTCTGTGTGTTGGTTGGTTCTGATCTCTGTCTGGTGTGTATATTTAGTGTAGTGAGTGCTCCTATATAAACCAGTAGTTGTAACTCTTCCATAGTTGTGTTTTCATTTATTTTGTTGTGTATGATTGTGTTGATAGTTTTTATTGTTGTTTCGACTTGTGGGTTATTTGGTGGTCTATGCAAGAATGGTCTTATGTCTGTATTTGTGTCTTTGTATTCTATATATGTCAGCTGAAATTTTTCTTCTATATCTAACATGTGTGTCACTTCGTGTTCTATTTGTGCTTGTTCTGGTGGCTGCCTTAAGATTTCGTTTTTCTCTGATTGTTTAATTGGTGCGTGTTGTTCTTTGTTTGTTTGCTCTGGGATGTTTGTGTCCACTACTGTATTTTCTTCTTCTTCTGATTGCACATTATTTTGTTCCAGTATTTGTTGTACTTGTTGTTTGACGTTTTCTAATTCTGACTGGGGTATCCTGTTATTTTTGATTATTACACGGATCTGATCAGCTAGTCTTTGTTCTGTTAAAAATTTTAATTCTGGGTATCTGGTAATAAATGTTGTGTATACTTGTGATCTGTATCCAGTTGTGTTGGTTCCTAGGTTTGTTGCTTGGTAATAACAGAACATGAGGTGTCGATTAACTTCATCTGACCATCTCATCCTCTGTCTTTGTTTTCCTTCTAGGGTGGTTGCAGGGAGCATATCCTGCAAAACACCTCTATTTGGATTTAAATCATTTTCCAGTTGGCTAGCAGTGTCGTTACCATTGTGGGCGGGCATAGGGTTCAAGCGTCGTCCCCGACCATGACGGCGCTTGTCCGAGGCTTCTTTAGTTCTGTCCTGAACCAACTAATTATTATTATTATTATTATTATTATTATTATTATTATTGCATATTTTTTTAAATACTGTTCATTGTTAACAACATGAGCTTACACCCAAGAATTATCAGCTTTCACTCAGTTACTACTATGCAGAAATTCAATCTATATTTTGATTGCAATTTCCTAAGTCTTGTGCAGAGAGATGCACACTATTCTGCCACATCCATTTTGGAGAAGCTACCACAAGAATTACAAAAAGAAACTGAGTAATGCTTGCACTTGCAAGTCTAAACTGAAGAACTTCTTCATGGCTCATGCCTGGTCTGTGAGGGAACTCCTGCCACCAAACATAACAAGTTTTCTGCAGCCAGTGGACCAATCGATTATAAGTGACATTACAGAAGACAACTGTTGAGAAAGCTTTTGATGGAAGGTGGAAATGAAAAGAGCATCGTGGTTCATCACCAAAAATATAATTTAAAGTACTGTTCTTAGATTGTGGTGGAAGCAAGGAATTTGGTGAAGTTAACTACATTAAAAAGAGCTTAGAATAAACTGAAAGATATTTCAGCCAAAATGAGCTACATATCAACAAAAATAATAAATTTTTGAAAATGTAATGCAGTTGGATAGATTATAAATATACTCACCATGTGGTGGCAGGAGAACACAATTACAAAGTTATTAACATTACCAGGTTTTGGAACCAGTGGCTCCTTCTTCTGGCAGAAGGCTTGAAGGGGAAAGAAGACGGGTGAAGGAAGAGGACTGATGAGTCACCCAGAACCTCTGGTCATGGGAGACTTACTGGATGGAATGAGAAGGATAGTCTTTCCTTCTCAGACTCAGTCTGGTCTCAGCAGCCAGAGACAGTGGTCATGTGTGCGAGAGCTGTGTTTGCATTTGAGAGAGAGAGAAAGAGAGAATGGGTGTGTGTCTATGGGTGTGTTGTCTAATTTGGAAAAAGGCCTTTTAGCTGAAAGTTTACTTGTTTGACAGTCTTTTCGTTGTGGCTATCTGTGACTCAATATCTCCGCTACATAGTGAATAGCAATCTATCTTTTTCATAATATTGTCTGTATATAAATTACCTAGTAGAAAATGTCAAAACCTCTTTAAGACTGTTTGCAGTTGATGTAGTTGTCTGTAAGAAAGCAGAAATGCCAGAAGGCAATATTAATTTACGGAATGTCCTATGGAGGTTTGATAAATGGTGCTGTGACCCTTACCAGCTAGAACTCATAGGTTAAATGGAGAAGATTGAACGAAGAGAGGCATGTTTTGTCACAGGTTTGTTTGGTTGACACAAGAATGTTAAGAGGTGCTCAAAAGACTCTAGTGCCAGACACTACAAAATAGGTGTCCTGCATCATGGAGAGGTTTACTATTGAAATTTCGAGTGAGTGCTTTCCCTTAAGTGTTGAACAATATATTACTTCATCCCACATACCATTCACATGCACAAAAAGAAAAGGGGAACCAGTTAGTGGTACCAGAAGTGCCCTCCACTGCACACCATCAGGTGGCTTGTGGAGTATTGATGTAAGAGAAGATATCCCTACGAAGTGCTAATCTCAGCTATTTGTGCAATTCGACGAATCCTGGCTGTGACACATAGACACTATAGTTATAGGATACTACGTGTTTTTTTGTTTTTTGAAGTGCACAGTTTTACATTTTTGAACATTTAAAGCAAGTTATCAATCTTTGCATCACTTTGGGATTTTATCAAGATTTTAATTGAATATTTGTGCAGTTTTTTTCAGACACTATGTCAATGTAAATAACTGCAAAAATTCGGAGATTACTATTAATATTATCTGCATGGACACTAATATACCACATGAACAGCAAGCAGCTCAACACATTTCTCTGGGGCACATTGGAAGTTCCACATCTGCTGATAGCTCTCCATTCTCTGCATCCCCCTTATCAAAAAATTCAGAATCCAGCCATAAATTTCACTTGAGACCCTATAATCATACTTTTAATAATAAGTGGAGGTGTGCACAGAGTCAAAAGATTTTTGGAAATTCAGAAATACTGCATCTAATTGACAACCTTCATCCATGGCTTTCATGATATCATTTGAGAAAAGTGTGAGTTGTGTTTCACATGATTGATGTTTTCAGAATCCATGCTGGTTGTCCAAGAGGAGGTCATTCTGTTCAAGATACCTCAGTACATTTGAGCTCAGATTATGTTCTGAGATTCCACAATTTGATGTCAGGGATACTGGATGGTAGTTTTGTGGATCAATCTGCTACCATGCTATGATTCTTGTAGACAGGTGTGATATGTACTATTATCCAACTACTGGGCATGGTTTTTTGTTCAAGGGATCTACAGCAGATTATAGTTAGAAGAGGAGCTAACTCAGCTGCAAATTCACTAAAGAATCTGCTAGAACTTTCATTGAGCCCTGGAGTTTTGTCCAGTTTTATCCATTTCAGCTAAGTGAAAAAACAGACTCTAAGTATATACTTAAGGCAAAGATGGCCAATAATCCCTTCAGTGCAGATGCGCGCCATGCCCGAACTGTTATGGGAATTGGTGAAATGCCATAAATAAAGATGATAATGGGCAAGAGGCACTACAATATTAGCATGTGGGTAAGTTGAGAATTTTGCTCTGATGAGAGATGTGCTAGGGTAGTCTATGTAATTGTGACGTTCACTGTGTCTGGCTAGTGCGGTGATCATCACATCTGCCTGGTAAGCAGGTGACCCGGGTTTGAACCCCTGTCTGGCACAAATTTTCAGCTTTTCCCATTGATTTAATCAATGTCCACTGGCAGCTTATGTCTTTAATTCCTTTGTGTCCTGATTCATGGTGGCTGCCTGATAAAAATGGTGTCTGAAAGAACAGATGCCACATATCTAATGAAGACAAGGTTGGCCAGTGATCCCTTCAGTGCAAATGTACCCCAGGCTCAAACTCTTCCAGGAATCAGTGAAATGGTGCAAGTAATGAGCATTATGGGCAAGGGACACTAGATTACCTGTGTGTGGATAAATTGAAAATTTCAGTCTGATGGAAAGTGTGCTGGGGTAATCTGTGCAGTTGTGATGACCACTGTTTGGATGGCTCAGTAGTCAGCACATCTGTCTAATAAGCAGGAGACATGGGTTTGAATCCAGGTCCTGTACAAATTTTTTACTTTCCCCATCAATTTAGTCAATGCCCACTGGCAGATAACATCTTTAGTTTCTTTGTGTCTTGGCTAATATCCAAATTATTCATATTTGGAGTGGTGTGAGTATTATATTGGGGAAATGCTTCTGGATTTTTGTTCATAAAGAAACATTTTAAAACTGAGTGCAGCATTTCTACTCTTGCTTTGCTACCCTCTGTTTCCATCCTTGTCTCATCCATGAGTGTCTGAACATTAACTTTGTTATCATTAACAGCCTTTACATATGACCAGAATTTCTATGTGTTTTTTGAGTGATTCTTATATAATATTGTACTACAGTAGTCACTGAAGGCTTTACACATTGCAATGTTGACAGCCAAATGAGTTTCATTCAGCATCTCCATATCTCTCGCCTCATACTTTGTTTTACACCTCTCTGTTCATCTTGAAGTTTATTTACAGTGACCTTGTACCTTGAAGTATCTCTCCCACCATGATCCATTTTATCAGGTACATATCTATGAAATGTATGGCTAACTATTCTTCTAAACTTGAGGCACAGTCCTTCCACTTGCTCCTCTCCACACATAATAACTGTTGTAGCTTCCTTACTCAGACACACCAGTGCTGCTTCTTTAGCTACTTTGCTGAAAATATAAAACCTTGTATTTTGGTAATCATTGTTGTTACAGCTGCCTCGGGTTCCCTAATACCAATTTCTATGTAGACATTCTCAAAGAGTTTAGGTCTGTTAGTTGTTATTAGATCAAATATATTTCCAACAAGATTAGGCTTCTGAACAGTCTGTCCTAGGCAGTTCTCAGAGAACACGATGCGATGTTTCACAGGATATCATGTCATATTCACGAGAATACTTAGTTTCTCCAGTTCATTATTGGATGATTAAAGTCTCCTCCAATGATGACAGTATCATTGATGAAGTTACGTAGTAGTGAATTTAAATTTCTCTAAAGTTTTTGGCTACAGCTGGAGGTGACTCTGGTGCTCAATAGAAAGATCTAATTATACATATATGACCATCCTTGATACTGAGTCTTCCTTAGACAGTCTCACATGCAGTTTCAATTTCTACCTCAGTGGGTTTGAGTTCTTTAAGCACTCCAACTAACAAACCACCTCTATTTATGATTTGTCCATCCTTTCAATGCACACTTAAATTTTCCCTAAATATCTCAGTGCTATCAATTTCAAATTTTAACCAGCTTTCTGTACCTAGTATAATGAAAGCTACCTGGATTTTTAAGAATGCTTCAAACCTTCGAATTTTGTTGTAAATACTTTGGCAGTTCATCACTAGGTTTTTAATATTGAATCTTAAATTGACAGTTCTGGGTCCCCTACAGCTGTTGTTACCTAGACTGGATGAACAGTGACCCATTGAATTCTGGGACAATACTGCAAATTGTTAGCTTTGTTGAAGATTCATGTGCAGGGCTGGACTTCTCATGTTCTTCTGCCAATCATTGGTATGATCCAAGTACAACCTTGGAGCCTAGATGACATGCATCATTTATTCCAAAGTGCACCACAATCTGAAATTGATTGCACCCCATTCCCTCAATGGCTGACAAAACAGCCTCTTCAATATGAATGTGTATACCGTTTGAAGTCATTTTGAAGCTATATGCCTAAAATATTTGTTTCTAAGGAAGATGTAATTTTGCTAGAGTTTATGGTCACATTGGTGTCACATGCATCACCATTTAAATAGAAATGTAGGAATGTTGTTTCTTTGATGTTTGTAGCATATCGCCCACAGACCTTCCCCTTTTTTGTGCTGTAGCTTCATTTACAGCTGCTTGTAGTTTACTGGGGGTGTTTCCTGTAATAAGGATGCTTGTTGTGCTATCTGCAGAAGAACTATTTGTTTGTGACTCAGTATTCAGGTCTAGATCACTTATATATAAGAGAAAGATGATTTGGCCAAGAATCAATCTTCAAATGTGAGCTGGAAATCACACTAAAATTATGCCATTTCTCTTCGAATGCTGTCTGTAGGCAAATAAAATTGACAAAAACATATTTTGTAGCATTCTCTCCACAATAACTAGAACTAGAAACCAGTGTTTTGTGTAGAAAAGACAGTCAGCTGCACTTTGATCAACTCAGAGAAGCAACACAGTTGTTTCTTTTCTACTGCACATGCTCTGATTTGACATCATCCCTTCCAGTATTACTAGTGTTCTGTTGCACACAGCACCAAGTCAGTATATTTCTTTGAAACTGTGTGTATGTATTGTGCAAGCATTGAGTATGAGGACTTTTTTAAGGACTGGCTGCTGTGATGCCACTGTGGGCACATAGTCTAAAGCACAGCTGGAAGTTTGTAGAGCCATGTTTGATTCCTGCTTGGAAGGGGGGGGGGGGGGGGGGGGGAACCTCATTATAGCAAACTATTCATTAGAAAATTTAAAAGTAACAGTTCAATTTATATAATAAAAGTTGTTTGTTGTTGTGGTCTTCAGTCCTGAGACTGGTTTGATGCAGCTCTCCATGCTACTCTATTCTGTGCAAGCTTCTTCATCTCCCAGTACCTACTGCAACCTACATCCTTCTGAATCTGCTTAGTGTATTCATCTCTTGGTCTCCCCCTACGATTTTTACCCTCCACGCTGCCCTCCAATACTAAATTGGTGATCCCTTGATGCCTCAGAACATGTCCTACCAACCGATCCCTTCTTCTGGTCAAGTTGTGCCACAAACTCCTCTTCTCCCCAATCCTATTGAGTACCTTCTCATTAGTTATGTGATCTACCCATCTAATCTTAAGCATTCTTCTGTAGCACCACATTTCGAAAGCTTCTATTCTCTTCTTGTCTAGTTACAGCTAGTACCAGCGTAAGTCAAAAGGGTACAGGCCACCACATTGTAGCGTGTTGGTATAGTTTTTGTACGAGCAGCCATTGGAAACATGTCCTAGTATTTTCCTTCAGTTCATGTTTTTCTTATATTTTATGTTTCCTGCATGTCACGTATGGCATAACCAATTAGCAAAGAACTTCTTGCAGTGTTTCACTTACCTGTAGTTTGTAGCTGCACTTGGTTTTGAAGAATCATGAAATCTCAAATCTAGTAGAACTGAAATGATATCCTGAAATCTGATGCCATGTAGGACAGATCCAAATGATGTAGAATGGACACAAAATAAGTTGTAAAGCTGGTTCACCCTTGCACTATACCCTAGATGGTCGCCAGTTCTGGTTACGCAATTCACAGGTAAATGAAAGCATGTCTCCTCCTTTTTTAGCATATAAGGAAAGAGAATCACCCAAATGTTGAGGAACATTACAGTTTTAGTTAAAGTTCCCAGTGACAAAATATATGTATAATGACAGAAACATGGCTTTAACAATGGACACGAAATGGCTTGAAATATTGTCACCAGAATTTGGAACGTTGCCACATATTTAATGTTTGCAGATCAACAGTACTGAGCATGTACTAGTACTGAGCATTTGCTACTTTGTCTGAGATTTTCAAACACCAAGGTAATACATAATTTCATACTCTCTACAGACACAGTTATTGCACGTATTATACCAAGGCACAGAATTTCACCTTAACCACCGCTAAATTGTGAACATCACATATTCAAACTTTCCCATGAACCAACAGACTGCTCACTGGTCACAAACTCTTTAATACAAACCAATATATATCTATGTTATCCATGCACCAGTCTAATATGATCTGACATACAAATGTTAGTGGAGTACTGGTTGGATGTGAACATTTTTTGTGCTACCACTGATATGTTTGCCAAATGCTTGCAACCTACTGACTGGAGACTTTGCAGCAGGGCAGCATTAATGCTCACAGGCTTTTTTGACCCATTGGAGAGCATGACAGTCACAAACTTTCAGAAACCAGTATTAAGTGAAGAATCTAGAAATATACTTCAGCCACAAAGTATTGCTTCCTTAGGGACACGGATACCAGAGTAGATTTATTACAATATGCCTCATGTGCAATGGGAGCAAGAAGAAATAATAACATATTACAATGCTATGAAACATCTAACCTGCACATCACAGTGGTTTGCAGAGTATGTATGTAGAGGTAAATGATGCTCATGTCAAAGGTGTTCTAACTTTTGTGTGAAACATTTTAAACAACATTGAAAACATTTCCTCGAAGATTCATTCTCATATTTGTCTTACACCTACCTATGCAAAATGTCACATTTTGTGCTACATTTGAAAACAAATTGAGTTCATGTAATATATCCTTTGTTCTAGGCAAAACTGGGTCCAGAAATTCATGCTCTTTCATCTGCTACCAAACCTTTAGCAAGTTGGATGGTGGGAGATGCCATTAAACGGTGTATAGATATTTGTGGAAAATATGGCTACCTGAAAGGTAAAATCCTGCTATTTGTATTATATTATTGCAATAGGGATAAATACCACAATATTTATTGCTGTACATCACAAGCTGCGTAGCTTATGACCAAAATAAAATGATTTTACTTTTCAGTATCTGGACTTGGAGATATTCGCAACTTCACTGATGCAACCTGCACATATGAAGGGGAAAATAATGTATTATTGCAACAAACAAGCAACTGGCTAGTGAATTTGTGGAAAAGACAAAAGGAAAGTGTACATAATTTTGACATGCCTCTCAAGTCTGTTTCATTCTTGTCTGATGCATCAGACATTCTCCAGAGCAGATTTATGGCTTTATCAATGGAAGAAGCAATAAATCCAAAAAGTAAGACAATATTTAAGACTAAATACCACACAATTACCAGTTTCAGTTAGTGCTACTGTAAAAAGTGGAAGGACTGGTCCATAGTCCTACATATTTTCATAATATGGATCATGTATTACAACTGATAGAAATGGCTTCATACTTCATTGCTCTTGTGTAGCGAAGGTGGTGGCCATGTGATATCTTGTGGTGACTGGACACCCTCACATTAATACGGTGTCATAGTAGATATGTAGATCACGAGTTTCCAAATATTGAAAAACATGTTTTCTACATTTTACTTGATTGTTTGGAACTTGAAACTGATAGCTGTGAGATTCTTGGGGGAAATTTAAGCATATATTGTAGCAAATGGGAAATGGAAGTGGTGTCCACTGAGATAGAAATTGAAGCTGCATGTGAAACTGTTTGGGCAAGATTCAGTATCAGGGGTGGACATAAAATGGCAATTGGATCCTTCTATCACTACCAGAATCATCTCCTGATGTAACTGAAAACTTCAGAGAAAATCTTAGTTCACTTGTGCATAAGTTCGCCAATCATACTGTAATCATTGGTGGAGTATTTAGTCATCCAACAAAGATATAGAGAAAATTACAGTTTTGTTAGTGGTGGACATGATAAGACATCCTGTAAAACTCTACTAAATGCCTTTTCTGAAAACTACTTAGAACAGATAATTAGGAACCCTACTCATGATGGAAAAATATTGGATCAAATGGCAACAAACAGGCCTGATCTCTTTGAGGATGTCCATATCAAAACTGGTGTCAGTGACCATGATGTGGTTGTGGCAACAATGAGTATCAAAGTACAAAGGACAACTAAAACAAGCATAAAGATATATGTGTTCAGCAAACTATATAAAAAATCAGTAATGTCATATCTCAGTGAGGAACTTGAAACATTCAGCACAGGTCAGGAGCATGTAGAGGAACTCTGGTTCAAGTTTAAAAGAATAATTGACCATCCACTGGATAGATATGAACCCAGCAGAATAGTTCATAATGAGAGGGAACCCCCATGGTATACAGTCACTGTAAAGAAACTTCTAAAGAAAAGGAGATTACTGCATAATAGGTTTAAACAAAGTGTAGGGCTATATATAGAGAGATGCTGAATGAAAAGCATCTGGCTGTCAAGAGAGCAATGTGTGACACATTCAATGATTACCATAGCAGGATACTGTCAAGTGATCTTTCACAGAACCCAAAGAAATTCTGGTTGTATTTAAAGGCTGTTAGTGGCACCAAAGCTAGTGTCCAGACCCTAGCAAATGAGAGAGTGACTGTAATTGAGGGTAGCAAAGCATTTTCAAATGTTCCTTTACAAAGGACAACCCAGAAGAATTGCCCCAATTTAATCCTCATACCACTGAACAGATGAATGGAATAAATACCAGTGTCAGTGGTGCTGAGAAATAGCTGAAATCATTAAAATTGAAGAAAGCTCCAGGCCTTGATAAAATCCCTGTCAGATTCTATACTGGATTTGTGTATGAGTTAACCCCTCTTGTCACTATAATCTGTTGTAGAAACCTTGAACAAAAAACCGTGCCCAGTTCTTGGAAGAAGGCACAGGTTACACCCATCTATAAGAAGGGTAGTAGAAGTGACCCACAAAACTACCGTCCAATTGACATAGATTTGTTGTAGAATCTTATAACTTAATCTGAGCACAAACATAATGAGGTATCTTGAACAGATTGACCTTCTCAATGCCAACTAGCATGGTTTTCAAAATATCAATCATATGAAACCTAACTCACACTTTTCTCACAGGAAAACATTGGATCAAGGCAACCAGGTAGATGCAGTGTTTCTTGATTTCCAAAATGCATTTGAGTTAGTACTGCACCTTTGCTTGTTGTCAAAAGTACAATCGCTCGGGGTATCAAGTGCAATTTGTGACTGAATTGAGGACTTTTTGGTAGGGAAGACACAGTGTGTTATCTCGGATGGAGAGTCATCATCGTATGCAGAAGTAACTTTGGGTGTGCCCCAGGGAAGTTTGTTGGGACCCTTGCTGTTCATATTGTATATTATGACCTTGCAGACAATATTAATAGTAAAATCAGGCTTTTTGCAGATGATGCATTTATCTATAGTGAAGTGCTACCTGAGAGAAGCTGCAGTCAGATTTTGAAAAGATTTCAAAATGGTGCAGAGATTGGCAACTTGCTCTAAATGTTCAGAAATGTAAAATTTTGCACTTCACAAAATGATAAAATGTATGAGTATAACGTCAATGAGTCACTTTTGGAATTGGCCAAATTGTACGAATACCTGGGTGTAACACTCTTTAGGGATATGGAATGGAATCATCACATAGGTTCAGTCATGAGTAAAGCAGGTGGTAGACTTCAGTTTATTGGTAGAATACTGAGGGAGTGCAATCAGTCGGCAAAAGAGATTGCTTACATATCACTCATGTGACCCATCCTAGAATACTGCTCAAGTGTGTGGGACTTGTAGCAGATGGAACTAACAGTTGATATTGAACGTATACAAAGAAGGACAGCACAAGTGGTCACAGGGTTGTTTAATCCATGGAAGAGTGTCACAGAGATACTGAAGGAAGTGAAATGGCAGACTCTTGACGACAGATGTAAACTATACTGAGAAAGTCTATTAACAAAGTTTCAAGAATAGGTTTTAAATGATTACTCAAGGAATGTACTACAACCCTCAATGTATCGCTCACACAGGGATTGTGAGGTTAAGATTAGAATAATTCTACATGCACAGAGGCATTCAAACAATCATTCTTTCCATGCTCCATATGTGGATGGAATGGGAAGGAAACGTAATAACTGGTACAATTGGATGTACCCTTTGCCATGCACCTCATAGAGGTTTGCAGAGTATAGATGTAGATGTTATGCAACTGTGGGCATCTAAATCTCAAAACATTTTAACATAGTCTTATCTGTGAAATAAAAATGAAAAGTTACTGTCATTTACTGTGTCTGCTGTCTATCGCCGTCAGTTCTTTTATTGGTCTTCTTTATATCAATGTAAGTTCTGCATTTATTAGGTTTTCAAATATTATTGCTATTGGTAGTAACAGACCTGTCTGTTCTGTATTAAAAACACTATCTTCCAATATTTGTTGGTGGTTACAGTTGAGTATCAAAGCATTAAGTTGTAGATCAGTGGAATCAGCCTGATCTGTGCAGCCCACTAGTGGGCATTCCACCTTCCATGGTGGGTGAGAGGCAGTAGGAGCTTCCAAAATATTTTCAGTGGGTTTTCATACAATTTTGACATGCAGTATTTGGTAAGTAATTGTTATTTGTGCTTTGTAATTTTTATGCAGTATAGTTACTTCCCTACTTTACAGAACAGAACTGAATAGAATAATATCTTTATTTGTCTTTTGGTATGTTTTCCACACAATTGGCTTTGTCAGTGTGTTGAATACAAGAAACAATAAAATATAATTACATAAATGTGCATGTACAGGACAAGCAGATGTTGTTGTTGTGGTCTTCAGTCCTGAGACTGGTTTGATGCAGCTCTCCATGCTACTCTATCCTGTGCAAGCTCCTTCATCTCCCAGTACTTACTGCAACCTACATCCTTCTGAATCTGCTTAGTGTATTCATCTCTTGGTCTCCCTCTACGATTTTTACCCTCCACGCTGCCCTCCAATGCTAAATTTGTGATCCCTTGATGCCTCAGAACATGTCCTACCAAATGGTCCCTTCTTCATGTGAAGTTGTGCCACAAACTCCCCTTCTCCCCAATTCTATTCAATACCTCCTCATTAGTTATGTGATCTACCCATCTAATCTTCAGCATTCTTCTGTAGCACCACATTTCGAAAGCTTCTATTCTCTTCTTGTCCAGACTATTTATCTTCCATGTTTCACTTCCATGCATTGCTACACTCCATACAAATACTTTCAGGAACGACTTCCTGACACTTAAATCTATACTGGAAGTTAACAAATTTCTCTTCTTCAGAAATGCTTTCCTTGCCATTGCCAGTCTACATTTTATATCCTCCCTACTTCGACCATCATCAGTTATTTTGCTCCCCAAATAGCAAAACTCCTTTACTACTTCAAGTGTCTCATTTCCTAATCTAATTCCCTCAGCATCACCCGACTTAATTTGACTACATTCCATTATCCTCGTTTTGCTTTTGTTGATGTTCATCTTATGCCCTCCTTTCAAGGCACTGTCCATTCCGTTCAACTGCTCTTCAAAGTCCTTTGCTGTCTCTGACAGAATTACAATGTCATCGGTGAACCTCCAAGTTTTTATTTCTTCTCCATGGATTTTAATACCTACTCAATATTTTTCTTTTGTTTCCTTTACTGCTTGCTTAATGCACAGATTGAATATCATTGGGGAGAGGCTACAGCCCAGTCTCACTCCCTTCCCAACTACTGTTTCCCTTTCATGTCCCTGGACTCTTATAACTACCATATGGTTTCCGTACAAATTGAGAATAGCCTTTCGCACTCTGTAGTTTACCTCTGCCACCTTTAGAATTTGAAAGAGAGTATTCCAGTCAACATTGACAAAAGCTTTCTCTAAGTCTACAAATGAAACATAGGTTTGCCTTTCCTTAATCTTTCTTCTAAGATAATTCATATAGTCAATATTGCCTCACATGTTCCAATATTTCTACAGTATCCAAACTGATCTTCCCCGAGGTCGGCTTCTACCAGTTTTTCCATTTGTCTGTAAAGAATTCGCGTTAGTATTTTGCAGCTGTGACTTATTAAACTGATTGTTCGGTAATTTTCTCATCTATTAACACCTGCTTTCTTTGGGATTGGAATTATTATATTCTTCTTGAAGTCTGAGGTTATTTCACCTGTCTCATACATCTTTCTCACTGGATGGTAGAGTTTTGTCAGGACTGCCTCTCCCAAGGGCATCAGTAGTTCTAATGGAATGTTGTCTACTTCCGGGGCCTTGTTTAAACTTAGGTCTTTCAGTGCTCTGTCAAACTCTTCACACAGTATCGTATCTCCTATTTCATCTTCATCTACATTCTCTTCCATTTCTATAATGTTGTCCTCAAGAACATAGCCCTTATATAGACCCTCTATATACTCCTTCCACCTATCTGCTTTCCCATCTTTGCTTAGAACTGGGTTTCCATCTGAGCTCTTGATATTCATGCAAGAGGTTCTCTTTTCTCCAAAGGTCTCTAATTTTTCTGTAGGCAGTATCTATCTTACCCTTAGTGAGATAAGCCTCTACATCCTTACATTTGTCCTCTAGCCATACCTGCTTAGCCATTTTGCACTTCCTGTCGATCTCATTTTTGAGACATTTGTATTCCTTTTTGCCTGCTTCATTTACTGCATTTTTATATTTTTTCCTTTTACCAATTACATTCAATATTTCTTTTGTTACCTGAAGATTTCTACTAGCCCTCGTCTTTTTACCTACTTGATCCTCTGCTGCCTTCACTACTTCATGCCTCAGAGCTACCCATTCTTCTTCTACTGTATTTCTTTCCCCCATTCGTGACAATTGTTCCCTTATTCTCTCCCTGAAACTCTGTACAATCTCTGGTTTAGTCAGTTTATCCAGATCCCATCTCCTTAAATTCCCTCCTTTTTGCAGTTTCTTCAGTTGTAATCTATAGTTCATAACCAATAGATTGTGGTCAGAGTTCACATCTGCCCCTGGAAATGTCTTACAACTTAAAACCTAGTTCCTAAATCTCTGTCTTACCATTATATAATATATCTTATACTTTCTAGTATCTCCAGGATTCCTCCATGTGTATAACCTTCTTTTATGATTCTCGAGAAAGTATTGTGAGAATTGTCAGTAGAAGAATTACAAGAATTGTCAGCTGTATGTGAATCTGAGTCAGAAGAGGAAATTATTGAAGAAGAAAATCACAGCAGTGAATCCGAACAATCAACAGAGGAAACAGATGACCACCTGGTTGAAGAGGGGAGACAACAAACAGATGATTACTGATTTTACACAGGAAAAGATAAAAAATTATTTGGATAGTTGAACTGCTTCCTTCTTCTTCTAAAACCAAGGCCAAGAACATCCTAAAAGTTTTGCCAGGTCCGAAAGCAAGTGCTGAAATTACAAAAAAGAAATTGAGGCATTTTACCTATTTATTACTGGATGGGATGATTGACAACATTGTGGAAAATACAAACCAATACATCCAGAATAGTGAAAGAGCTGAAGTTCAATATTCAAGAGAACAAGACTGCAGAGGTACCATAAAAACAGAGATGAAGGCTCTTTTAGGTGCATTTTATCTAATAGGTATAAAGAAAGGAGGACACATGAATTGCTGTGAACTGTGGGATGCAGATGGTACAGCAATGATTATTTTATGAGCTCTCTTCAGCTATAAGCACTTTCACTTTCCGCTGCAAACTCTTAGGTTCGATTACCTGGGTATCTGGAATGAAAGAAAACAAAAGTACAAACTAACACCTATTCGGGACTTCCATCAAGAGTTTGTCAACAACTGGCTTGCTCACTACAAAATGAGCTAGTTTGTCACTATTGTCGAGATGTTGTATCCTTTCAGAGGATGCTGCAGATTTGTGTAGTGTATCCCTAGTAAGCTTGCAAAATATGGGATCAAGATTTATGCCTTGTGTGATGCCAAAACATTTTACACCCTGAACTTTGAAATTTACTGTGGCAAGCAGATGCCAGGACCCTACCAGAAGTCTAACAAACCTGATGACATTGTGCAAAGATTAGTGATACCAATTGAGAAAACAAACAGAAATCTTACAACTGACAATTTCTACAGTAGCAACCCTCTGGCTGAAAATCTCCTCAGCAAAGGTTTGACTTCCTTGGGAACCATGAAAAAGAATAAGAAGGAAATACCTCAAGAATTCCAAGCAAATAAAACCCGAGAAGTCCAGTCATGTCTCTTTGGTTTTCAAGACAATTTTTGTATGGTCTCGACTGTTCCTAAAAAGAACAAAGCTGTGATTTTTTGATCAACAATGCATAGCACAAATGAAATAGATCAAGAGACTAGGAAATCAAGAGTTAATTTGGACTACAATGCTACCAAAGGAGGAGTAGACACTGTAGATCAAATGTGCTCATCCTACAGTAGTTCCAGAATAATGCGACGATGGCCACTTGCACTTTTCTACAGACATTTAGATATTGCTGGAATAAATGCAAACATTATTTTCAAATTCAACAATCATGATAATAAAGAAAGAAGACGATTTTTTTAAACATCTTGCTCTGGACCTAATGGAAGAACATTTGAATCAACAAGCATTACTGGAGGATATTCACACTTTCTTGACCAAGTATAGGCCCAAAGAAGAGAAGACCAAGGAGCCAACAAAACCTGGAATTTGTTACACATGTGGCATGCATAAAAACAACAGAACCAAAACAGTATGTATGAAATGCAAGAAAAATTTATGCAAGAAACATAGTGTCATAGATACAAAATGTGTGCAAAGTGAAAGTGAGCTGCAGATGGAAGTTGACTAATTTATTCACAATCATTAACAGGAGTGAGAGTTTATGAATGCTCCATTTCATAATGTGTTCCCTTTTCACTTTCTTTTCACCTGAATCAGTGGAATTAAGTGATATAATTAAAAGAACCACAAAGGCAATAAAGAATATCGGCTTGTTATAAATTACATTCACAACAATAGACAATTCTGAAGGCATCAAATAAATAAAAGATTATTTTTATAGAGCCATGTAATGTTATGTTATGGTTTCTCCAATAAAATGTAACTGGGATTACATAAAGATTACTTTTCATTAGGTTAAAAATGTAATACTAATTGTGGTGTAAAAGCCTCAATGCACCCATTCGTGGAAGTATAAAGGGCATGCCCACCAAAGGGTTAAAGGAAGACATTGAAGCAATTCAAAGACAAACTGCTAGGTTTTTATTAGTAGGTTTGATCAAAATGCAAGCATTACAGAAATCCTCCATGAACTCAAATAGATATCACTGAGGGAAAGACTATATTCTTCTCATGAAATTCTATAGAGAAAAATTTAGAGAACTGACATTAGCAGCTGACTGCAGAATGATGCCACTGCTGTCAACACAGATTTTGTGTAAGGATTGTGAAGTGAATCAAAGAGAAATTAGGGCTTATATGGTGGCATATAGATAGCTGTTTTTCCCTCATTACATTTGCAAGTGGAACAGGAAAGGAATGGCAAGTACTGGCACAAGGTACCCTCTGCCATGCATCATATGGTGGCTTGCACAGTGTGTATGTAGATACAGATGAAAGTACTGATTTTGAATCAAGCATTGGATCAAGTACAATGTGCAGAAGAAAGAAGCAAGAAAAGAAGGGAACGGAGACAAGGAAAGAAGCAAAAGACAAATCCAAGGTGACAAAAAGTGCACATGAGTAGAAAAGTAACAAGAGTATTGAGATCCATTACAAAATCAAAAAAGAAGAGGAGCAAAGGAAAAGGATGAAGAAAGGTGCACACAAGTGAAAATTAAATGAAAACATATGAAAGATTGAAAGAAAGAAAAGGAAGACAGTGGTGACTACAGAACCAAATTAAGTGTAGTGTATACACTCAAATGCAGTGCATTTCATATGCATTATTAACTAAACAACATGTATCATTTAAAAATATAAAAATCTAGAGATACTACAGATAACACTGAGAAAATTGTTGTCATAACAGTGCCCAAAGTTCTAACATTTCAGTCAGTTCACAGGAAACAAAAACTTCACATTTTGAGTGCACTGCACTGTTGTGACAAGGAGTCATGAAACAATAAGCTTTTGAGGGAATGCATCATGCCACAATTCCATAAGGACCATGCATGTCATTGGCATTATCTGTGCTCTGTGTGCATCATCCCTTGTGTGTTCATCTATAATGGTGCAATCTCTTACGAGCGAAACAGTCAAATTAATTGCGTGGTTCGATTGTATCTAGAATAGGGCTAGTGAATCTTTTTTATGTACAGCCCACATTTATACCCTTGTTAGTATTTAATTTCCTCTAAGCAGCCACTGCTTCTGCACTAATGGTGATTTTTTAAAGAATTCATGATAATGACACTGCTTAATATGTATATCTGCAACTGTTTAATATATACTAAAGCAAACATAATTAATTTTAACCTAATATCCCAATTCCATGTCCATAATACTTGAAGTTATAGTAACCTAGAACTTCCATACTCAAGACTGACATTAACGCATCAGAGCTATAAGTATTTATGTTTTAAATTCATTAACAAACTCCCAGAGAGAGTGAGCAATCTACCAATGAATAGTTTTATGCACACCATAGAGGTGTGGTTCAAACGTATGTCATAATATGCAAATGATGAGTTTCTGAACAGTGACACACAGGAGATATGCAGTAAGCAGCTGATTACTGCATTATACAATATACCTATATGTGTGTGACAATAACATATAAGCATTTACACCTTTTTATACGTGGTACTTAAGATAAAACATAAATATATATGTTATTGTTGTATAATATGTGATTAATTAATGCATTATGATGACTATTACTATTATTATTATTATTATTATAACACTGTGTAGTACTGCTGTATATATGATTATTTTATTATTCCCATTATTTACTTGTCCCCCCCCCCTCCACCCCCACACCCCCCCAACCCCATGAACCATGGACCTTGCTGTTGGTGGGGAGGCTTGTGTGCCTCAGCGATACAGATGGCCGTACCGTAGGTGCAACCACAACGGAGGGGTATCTGTTGAGAGGCCAGACAAATGTGTGGTTCCTGAAGAGGGGCAGCAGCCTTTTCAGTAGTTGCAGGGGTAACAGTCTGGATGATTGACTGATATGGCCTTATAACACTAACCAAAACGGCCTTGCTGTGCTGGTACGGTGAACGGCTGAAAGCAAGGGGAAACTACAGCCGTAATTTTTCCCGAGGGCATGCAGCATAACTGTATGGTTAAATGATGATGGCGTCCTCTTGGGTAAAATATTCCAGAGGTAACATAGTCCCCCATTCGGATCTCCGCGTGGGGACTGCTCAAGAGGACATCGTTATCAGGAGAAAGAAAACTGACGTTCTACAGATCAGAGCATGGAATGTCAGATCCGTTACTCGGGCAGGTAGGTTAGAAAATTTAAAAAGGGAAATGGATAGGTTAAAGTTAGATATAGTTGGAATTAGTGAAGTTCGGTGGCAGGAGGAACAAAATTTTTGGTCAGGTGAATACACGGTTATAAATACAAAATCAAATAGGGGTAATGCAGGAGTAGGTTTAATAACGAATAAAAAAAATAGGAGTGCAGGTAAGCTACTACAGACAGCTTAGTGAACGCATTATTGTGGCCAAGATAGACACAAAGCCCACGCATGCTACAATAGTACAAGTTTATATGCCAACTAGCTCTGCAGATGATGAAGAAATTGATGAAATGTATGATGAGATAAAAGGAATTATTCAGATAGTGAAGGGAGACGAAAATTTAATGGTCATGGGTGACTGGAATTAGAGAGTAGGAAAAGGGAGAGAAGGAAACATAGTAGGTGAATATGGATTGGGGGTAAGAAATGAAAGAGGAAGCTGTCTGGTAGAATTTTGCACAGAGCATAACTTAATCATAGCTAACACTTGGTTCAAGAATCATAAAAGTGTTGTATACATCGAAGAATCCTGGAGACACTAAAAGGTATCATATAGATTATATAATGGTAAGACAGAGATTTAGGAACCAGGTTTTAAATTGTAGGACATTTCCAGGGGCAGATGTGGACACTGACCACAGTCTATTGGTTATGAACTGTAGATTAAAACTGGAGAAATAGCAAAAAGGTGGGAATTTAAGGAGATGGGACCTGGATAAACTGACTAAACCAGAGGTTGTACAGAGTTTCGGGGACAGCATAAGGGAATAATTGACAGGAATGGGGGAAAGAAATACAGTAGAAGACGAATGTGTAGCTCTGAGGGATGAAGTAGTGAAGGCAGCAGAGGATCAAGTAGGTAAAAAGACGAGGGCTAGTAGAAATCCTTGGGTAACAGAAGAAATATTGAATTTAGTTGATGAAAGGAGAAGATATAAAAATGCAGTAAATGAAGCAAGCAAAAAGGAATACAAACGTCTCAAAAATAAGATTGACAGGAAGTGCAAAATGGCTAAGCAGGCATGGCTAGAGGACAAATGTAAGGATGTAGAGGCTTATCTCACTAGGGGTAAGATAGATACAGCCTACAG
This sequence comes from Schistocerca nitens, assembly GCF_023898315.1. Taxonomy (NCBI): domain Eukaryota; kingdom Metazoa; phylum Arthropoda; class Insecta; order Orthoptera; family Acrididae; genus Schistocerca; species Schistocerca nitens. The sequence continues at coordinate 295,007,802 of NC_064619.1, forward strand.
GAAAATTAAAGACACCTTTGGAGAAAAGAGAGCCACTTGTATGAATATCAAACCCAGTTCTAAGCAAAGAGGGGAAAGCAGAAAGGTGGTAGGAGTATATAGAGGGTCTATACAAGGGCAATGTACTTGAGGACAATATTATGGAAATGGAAGAGGATGTAGATGAAGATGAAATGGGAGGTACGATACTGCGTGAACAGTTTGACAGTGAACTGAAAGACCTGAGTTGAAACAAGGCCCCAGGAGTAGACAACATTCCATTAGAACTACTGACAGCACTAGGAGAGCCAGTCCTGACAAAACTCTACCATCAGGTGAGCAAGATGTACGAGACAGGCGAAATACCCTCAAACTTCAAGAAGAATATAATAATTCCAATCCCAAAGAAAGCAGGTGTTGTTGTTGTTGTTGTGGTCTTCAGTCCTGAGACTGGTTTGATGCAGCTCTCCATGCTACTCTATCCTGTGCAAGCTTCTTCATCTCCCAGTACCTACTGCAACCTACATCCTTCTGAATCTGCTTAGTGTATTGATCTCTTGGTCTCCCTCTACGATTTTTACCCTCCACGCTGCCCTCCAATGCTAAATTTGTGATCCCTTGATGCCTCAAAACATGTCCTACCAACCGATCCCTTCTTTTAGTCAAGTTGTGCCACAAACTTCTCTTCTCCCCAATCCTATTCAATACCTCCTCATTAGTTACGTGATCTACCCACCTTATCTTCAGCATTCTTCTGTAGCACCACATTTCGAAAGCTTCTATTCTCTTCTTGTCCAAACTAGTTATCGTCCATGTCTCACTTCCATACATGGCTACACTCCATACAAATACTTTCAGAAACGACTTCCTGACACCTAAATCTATACTCGATGTTAACAAATTTCTCTTCTTGAGAAACGCTTTCCTTGCCATTGCCAGTCTACATTTTATATCCTCTCTACTTCGACCATCATCGGTTACTTTACTCCCTAAATAGCAAAACTCCTTTACTACTTTAAGTGTCTCATTTCCTAATCTAATTCCCTCAGCATCACCCGACTTAATTTGACTACATTCCATTATCCTCGTTTTGCTTTTGTTGATGTTCATCTTATATCCTCTTTTCAAGACATTGTCCATTCCGTTCAACTGCTCTTCCAAGTCCTTTGCTGTCTCTGACAGAATTACAATGTCATCGGCGAACCTCAAAGTTTTTATTTCTTCTCCATGAATTTTAATACCTACTCCGAACTTTTCTTTTGTTTCCTTTACTGCTTGCTCAATATACAGATTGAATAACATCGGGGAGAGGCTACAACCCTGTCTCACTCCTTTCCCAACCACTGCTTCCCTTTCATGCCCCTCGACTCTTATAACTGCCATCTGGTTTCTGTACAAATTGTAAATAGCCTTTCGCTCCCTGTATTTTACCCCTGCCACCTTCAGAATTTGAGAGAGAGTATTCCAGTCAACATTGTCAAAAGCTTTCTCTAAGTCTACAAATGCTAGAAACGTAGGTTTGCCTTTTCTTAATCTTTCTTCCAAGATAAGTCGTAAGGTCAGTATTGCCTCACGTGTTCCAACATTTCTACGGAATCCAAACTGATCTTCCCCGAGGTCGGCTTCTACCAGTTTTTCCATTCGTCTGTAAAGAATTCGCGTAAGTATTTTGCAGCTGTGACTTATTAAACTGATAGTTCGGTAATTTTCACATCTGTCAACACCTGCTTTCTTTGGGATTGGAATTATTATATTCTTCTTGAAGTCTGAGGGTATTTCACCTGTCTCATACATCGTGCTCACTAGATGGTAGAGTTTTGTCATGACTGGCTCTCCCGAGGCCATCAGTAGTTCTAGTGGAATGTTGTCTACTCCCGGGGCCTTGTTTCGACTCAGGTCTTTCAGTGCTCTGTCAAACTCTTCACGCAGTATCTTATCTCCCATTTCGTCTTCATCTACATCCTCTTCCATTTCCATAATATTGTCCTCGAGTACATCTCCCTTGTATAAACCCTCTATATACTCCTTCCACCTTTCTGCCTTCCCTTCTTTGCTTAGAACTGGGTTTCCATCTGAGCTCTTGATATTCATACAAGTGGTTCTCTTCTCTCCAAAGGTCTCTTTAATTTTCCTGTAGGCAGTATCTATCTTACCCCTAGTGAGACAAGCCTCTACATCCTTACATTTGTCCTCTAGCCATCCCTGCTAAGCCATTTTGCACTTCCTGTCGATTTCATTTTTGAGACGTTTGTATTCCTTTTTGCCTGCTTCATTTACTGCATTTTTATATTTTCTCCTTTCATCAATTAAATTCAATATTTCTTCTGTTACCCAAGGATTTCTATTACCCCTCGTCTTTTTACCTACTTGATCGTCTGCTGCCTTCACCACTTCATCCCTCAGAGCTACCCATTCTTCTTCTACTGTATTTCTTTCCCCCATTCCTGTCAATTGTCCCCTTATGCTCTCCCTGAAACTCTCTACAACCTCTGGTTCTTTCAGTTTATCCAGGTCCCATCTCCTTAAATTCCCACCTTTTTGCAGTTTCTTCAGTTTCAATCTGCAGTTCATAACCAATAGATTGTGGTCAGAATCCACATCTGCCCCAGGAAATGTCTTACAATTTAAAACCTGGTTCCTAAATCTCTGTCTTACCATTATATAATCTATCTGAAACCTGTCAGTATCTCCTGGCTTCTTCCATGTATACAGCCTCCTTTCATGATTCTTGAACCAAGTGTTAGCTATGATTAAGTTATGCTCTGTGCAAAATTCAGGTAGCAGGTGTTAACAGATGTGAAAATTACCGAACTATCAGTTCAATAAGCCACATCTGCAAAATACTAACGCAAATTATTTACAGACGAATGGAAAAACTGGTAGAAGCCAACCTCGGGGAAGATCAGTTTGGATTCCATAGAAATGTTGCAACACGGGAGGCAATACTGACCTTACAACTTATCGTAGAAGAAAGATTAAGGAAAGGCAAACCTACATTTCTAGCATTTGTAAACGTAGAGAAAGCTTTTGACAATGTTGACTGGAATACTCTCTTTCAAATTCTAAAGGTGGCAGGGGTAAAATACAGGGAGAGAAAGGCTATTTACAATTTTTACAGAAACCAGATGGCAGTTATAAGGGTCGAGGGGCATGAAAGGGAAGCAGTGGTTGGGAAGGGAGTGAGACAGGGTTGTAGCCTCTCGCCGATGTTATTCGATCTGTGTATTGAGCAAGCAGTAAAGGAAACAAAAGAAAAATTTGGAGTAGGTATTAAAATCCAAGGAGAAGAAATAAAAACTTTGAGGTTCACCTATGACATTGTAATTCTGTCAGAGACAGCAAAGGACTTGGAAGAGCAGTTGAACGGAATGGACAGTGCCTTGAAAGGAGGACATAAGATGAACATCAACAAAAGTAAAATGAGGATAATGGAATGTAGTCGAATTAAGTCGGGTGATGCTGAGGGAATTAGATTAGGAAATGAGACACTTGAACTAGTAAAGGAGTTTTGCTATTTGGGGAGCAAAATAACTGATGTTGGTCGAAGTAGAGAGGATATAAAATGTAGACTGGCAATGGCAAGGAAAGGGTTTCTGAAGAAGAGAAATTTGTTAACATCGAATATAGATTTAAGTGTCAGGAAGTCGTTTCTGAAAGTATTTGTTTGGAGTGTAGCAATGTATGGAAGTGAAACATGGGCAATAAATAGTTTGGAGAAGAAGAGAATAGAAGCTTTCAAAATGTGGTACTAGAGAAGAATGTTGAAGATTAGGTGGGTACATCACATAACTAATGAGGTGGTATTGAATAGGATTGGGGAGAAGAGAAGTTTGTAGCACAATGTGACTAGAAGAAGGGATCGGTTGGTAGGACATGTCCTGAGGCATCAAGGGATCACAAATTTAGCATTGGAGGGCAGCGTGGAGGGTGAAAATCGTAGAGGGAGACCAAGAGATGAATACACTAAGCAGATTCAGAAGGATGTAGGTTGTAGTAGGTACTGTGAGATGAAGGAGCTTGCAAAGGATAGATTAGCATGGAGAGCTGCATCAAACCAGTCTCAGGACTGAAGACCACAACAACAACAACAGTCTTGAGGATGTACGATTACTCAAATCCTGTCAAATGCCTTCTTTTTCTCCATTTCCATGCTTTTATGAGACGTAATGAAACACATGATTTTATAAAAGTAATATATTGTAGCAAGTCAATATTCAAGTAATGAAAATTGCAAATGGGAACTTTGATTCAATTTGAATATTCATTATATACTAATATAAAAGAAAGATTGTCTTGAGGTGAAAGAAAAACACAAGTATAGAAAATACTAACATCACAAGGTGTGTAGCAGCAAACACACCACAAATGCAACACTCATGTTTCAAACAACAATAGCGACCAAACTGCCGAAAGCATGAATCGCAAAAATTTAGTAAGTGGTGACATCTGTTGAGAACAACAAATGTGTATCTGGACATGGACACAACTGTAGCGCTATCTGTGATACTAGCAGAAAACTAAGTCTTGCAGCTAACTGCCGTAGGCACGCCCACCGAACGGTTAATCCAACCTGGTGAGGATCCCCCAGCACTCGAACAGTAATCGAGAATGGGTCACACTAGTATTCTAATCGTGATCTCCTTTAGAGATGAGCTACACTTCCCCAGAAGTCTCTCACTCACTTTCCTTGCTACTGTCATTATATGCTCGTCCCATGTTATACTACTTTGCAACCTTATGACTAAATAATTAATTGATGGGACTTTGTCTAGCAGCATATTATTGATACTGTATTTGAATATTACAGAATGTTTTTGCTACTCATCTGCATTAACTTACATTTTTCTATGTTTAGAGCAAGCTGCCATTCTTCACATCAAATAGATAACCTGCCTTAATCATCCTGTATCCATATATAGTCACTCAATGATGATACTTCCCCTTATATTACAGCATCATCAGGAAGCAGTCACAGATTGCTGCTCACCCTACCCGTCAAATCACTTATGTATATAGAGAACAATAGTAGTCTTATCACACTTCCCTGGAACGTTCCTGACAGTACTCTTCTTTCTGCTGAGTGGTCACAATACAGGGCAACATTCTGAGTTCTGTAACTTAAGAAGACTTTGAGACATTTGCATATTTGAGAACATATTCTGTACACTTGACCTTTGTTAACTGTCTGTAGTGGAGCATTGTTTCAGATACTTTCCAGAAATAAAAGGAAATGGACTCTGACTATTCTCCTCTATCCATGGTTCAAAGGTATCATGCAAGAAAAAGGCAAGCTGAGTTTTGTGCGAGCAGTGCTTTCTAAACACGTGCTGATTTGTGGGCAGAAGATTTTCTGTCTCAAGGAAAATTATTATATTCAGACTTCGAAATTGCTCAAGATTTCTGCAGAAAACTGAAGTTAAGATATCGGTCTGTAATTTTGCAAGTCTATTCTTTTGTTCTTTTGGTGTCGATAGGTCACATCGACCACACAAATTACAATCTTTGGAACATTAACTGCTTTGGCGAGCCACCATGTTTAATTCAGTCTGCCTTTGTACTTCATGCAGTGTTCATGTGTATCAGTCTTTATCGTAAAATATATGTGTATATAGGCAACTTGTGAACTGTTTATTATGTATATTACGATCTGTATCCAGAGGCCCACATCTTACAACCAGACCAACACAACCCTCCACCGTCCATTATTTCACAGCTAATGGACAATGATCTACAATCTTCGACGAGGATAACTTCTACTTTAGCAACTCCACAATGACCAAGTGTTACGCAGTTACCTCAAACAATGGGCTCAGGTTTTGTTTTGCGGGATTATGCACAACAACATGTGAAAAGTGAAGTGGATGATCTTCTAAATAGTGTGACACACACATGCTTTGATCCTCTACGTGCCATGATGTTGGTTACAGTAGTGCCATGTGCAATGCCACCATTTGTGCAAAACACACATGCAGTCAACTGTTACCAAACTACGCCAGCCTTGTCTTCCTCACAAATCAGTAACAGACATTTTTATGCATCCAGTTCACCAGAAGAAACCACCGGATCGGCGGCCCAGTTTTGCAACCACGTGGGTACGAGTGCACTCAACATAGCCTCTTCACCCAGCCGTGCTGTACTACGACAGTAAGACTGCCAACAGGTTTCACCAGTGTTCTATGGTCCTACCATGAAGGCTGCGTGGCCAGTGTGCGCGGAAAACTCTCATTGTTGCCACTTTAAGCTCCAGCCCGCACCCCCCCCCCCCTACCCCCACCTCATCCGCGAGGGGGCCTCGATTCTGACCATACAACCGCTCGCTCCTTCCACAGTACCATCTGCATCTGTCGCGCCAGCCTTACGCTTCATATCTGAGTTGGACAATGTCAGTGCTATTCCTGCAATTTCCAGTCCGGTTTATGAGCCCTCATTACATGCCCATTCGCTTCCATGGTACTGACCTTGCCTGCCACGTCATGTTTTTGGGCATCTTCAGAGACATTACAACCAGCCGTTGTTCCGAACATGTGTGCTAGTAATATTTCCGCTCTGGTGATGCCGGATCCCAGCATGAACTCTTTTGCAGTGGGACCGCAGGACTTCCAAGTCATGCCGAAGCCACCTTCATCTCCACCTTCCCCTATACGAGGACAATCCAGTTTCATGGTTCGCTCTTATGGAGCACCTCTTTGAGCCGCATCAAGTGACTAATGACAACTCCAAGTTCTTGTGTTTGGTCACACATCTTCACGACCACTTGGATTTAATTTGTGATCTCCTACTTTCGCTTTCACCGCCACAGAAGTACGAGTTCACCAAGAAAATGATATTGGACCGACTTGCCTGCTCGCCACAGGAATTAATAATCAAGATTCTGTATGAGGAGCACCTGGAGGACCGCACTCTGTCACAACTTTGGCGCCACCTCAGGTTACTGGTGAGTGAACACATGATGCCACATGTCACTCCATAGGCAGTGTGGTCTGCCAAGTTACCTACCAACCTACAGATACACCTACTGCCACACTCTTTCGAGTCTATCAGTTCTCATCTACACATTGCAGATCAGCTGTATGCACTCCTGCACCCGAAACACCCAGCTCATCCACCATCACTGTGTGACACTACACCTCCTGTTTACTGGCCGTCTGCAAACAGCGGCAGGGCCCGTTCCACTTTCACACCTTCTACACCACCAGGCAGTACTCGCTTGCTCCCTCCTCTTTCCGAGCATTCAAGAAACGCCGATGCTCCATACATCCTGGCTTACGTCCCATAACAGATCAACGAGGATAAGCCTCCCCCACTATCACAGTCACCGCCACCGCTACATCTGCCTCATCTGTACTATTGGTACCACAAGATTCTTGGAGTCGAGGCCAAGAAGTGCAGGTTACTTTGCCAACACCCAAATGCCGACTGCAGAAACTCAGTGACACTGAGTCCTGCAGGGAATTTCACAGGTGTCCCCTAACATTGCACTCCGTCCACTCATCCCCTCGGCCGAGCGGTCGTTTATACGTGACAGACATTTCATCGCAGTTTGTCTATCTAATTGACACTGGCTCTGTCATGTCTATCATACCTCTATCGTTGGCTTCTACCGACTTTTCACTGATGAAGTCTCTCCTACAAGCTGTCAACGCATCATCATTACAAATGTCTGTTCTGTGAAAGTGATGGTGCACCCTTCTCTGTGTTTCCTGTGGACCTTCTACATTGCCGACATCGACGAACCAATTCTTAGCATGGATTTTTTGTCCCATTATAAGCTCTCCCCGAACGTAGTCCAGTGTTCAGTGTTACACCACCCGTCTAACACTCAGATACCGTGCTCCTGCACCCATTCTCCTCATTCCGTTTCCGCCGCAACATGGGATTTAGTTCACGAGTGTTCCACCCTCGCGGGTTAGATTGTGACCTGCATCACTAACCTACTTTCAGAATACAACTCAGTGGTGCACCTCTGCTGTGAAAACAACGAGCTGAAACAATGCATTGCTCACACTTACAACAAGCTCACTGCGGCCCGCATCTCGCTGTTGAAACTGCAATCTGCAGTTCCTTCACCGGATCGAACTTCATCACCAAGCATCAGTTTGAACACTCATCAGGTTAATTAAAAAACATCCATTGTGTGTGACGATTCCCGTCCAGTGACCTCTGCACTGCCCAAGCGCCCACTACGCGCAGTGCCTCGTGTTTCAAACAGTGTCTCTAGTAACAGTCGTTCGTGCAGCATGACCACGCCCACTATGCAGGCAGCCGCCCTGCTTGTTGATAAACATTCTCCCTCGCCCACTCACCAGCTGAGCAACTCGGCGGCCATCGCTGTCCCTTGCGTGACGCCAGCACCTCTCTCGCCCGCGTCGGTCGCCCAAGGCATGGTTAACAACAGACAGTCACTACGCGCCCCACTCCGCTCCGTGCTGCACACACAGCTGACCTCTCAAAAAAAAGCACACACCGCACTCGTGTAATAGGCATGTGACTTTCTTGCTGCCTTTTTCCACTTGCACTAATGGCTACATCTCATCGTGCCCCACTCGTCCCAAAACTCCATGTCAGAACGTTACTCAGCCTCGTGTGCAGTTCTCAGTCTCTTCAGTCACTGACGGAATGACACACAAGATAATTACCACTGCCGGCCTTCCTATTAGACGCAAGGTTAGACCCCTAAACCCCATTAAGTTGTGCGCAGCCCGGCAGAAAATTAACGAACTTCTGGAGGCAGGCGTCCTACAGCCATTGGACAGCAATTGGTCTTCACCAATTCACCTCGTCACCAAATACGACGGTTCTTTTCGAATGTGTGGTGATTACAGATGTTTAAATGCTCACACTGTAATGGACAATTACTCCATGCCAAACATAAACGATTTCACTCATATGTTATCGGGCGCCACAATCTTCAGTGTGATTGACTGCCAACGTGCTTATCACCAGATTCCCATAGTGCCAGAAGACATACAAAAGACTACAATCATCACACCACTCGGTTTGTTCCCGTACAACTTCATGCCATTCAGTTTAAAGAATGCGGCACAAACGTGGCAACGTTTCATTCTCTCAATCTTACGACGATTCGAGTTCTGCTTCGCATACCTGGATGACACACTCATTTTCAGCAAATCAGCTGAAGACCACGAAGATCATTTATCTCACGTCCTCCAGACTTTGGCATCCAATGGTGACGAGGTCAACAAAGAAAAATTTCCAATTGCGTCAGTCTTCTGTGACATTTCTGGTTTACACTCTCTCCACAGATGGAATACAGCCTCCCAAATGCCATGTGCAGGCTATCACGTAATTGCCACCCCCAAAAATGGCTCTAAGCACTATGGGACTTAACTGCTGAGGTCATCAGTCATTGCAACCCCCAGCTACGTACAAAGAACTCAGACGTTTCCTAGGTACTATAAATTACTACCGCCGTCATGTATCTTCTGCCGCCGCCATGCAGGCCCTGCTGATGGACTCGCTCTCCGGCAAACAAACTTTGGGCGATAAACCAGTCTGTTGGGCTGAACCCATGCTAGAGGTTTTCAGGGCTCTTAAAACAGCTTTAGCTCAGGCAGCCATACTCGCCTACCCTGATCCGTCTGCCGATTTGTTCGTCACTACGGACTCCAGCGACATCTCGGTCGGGGCAGTATTACAACAGAGCAAAGGTGACACAGTTTCACTACTTCCTTTCTTCTCCAAAAAACTGTCTACAGCATAGAAGAAATATTCCGCTTTTGATAGAGAGCTTCTGGCAGTGTACAAGGCCATCAAACATTTCCGCACTGATATCGAGGGCTGTCCTTTCTTCATTCTTACTGATCACAAACCGTTGGCGGATGCCTTCTGCAACCCGCCGGAGGATCCCCCCCCCCCTCCCCCCCTGACGCTTCTGCCACTTTCACCAGGTCTCTCAATTTACTACAGACGTACACTACATCAAAGGCATGAAGTACATCCCCACTGGTTTCCTCTCCCGGATCAATGCCATTTCAAGTATCGTCGATTTATCCGACCTCGCCGCTCTACAGGCTTCGGACGAAGACACTCAAGGTCTGCTCACGGACCCGCATTCTTTGCTTGTGTTTACCAAGGATACGTTCATTGGCATTTCGGACAAAGTGTGGTGCGACTCTTCTACAGGCATTCTGCGGCCTTTGCTCCAGCCCACGCTGCGCCAACAGGTTTTTGACGCCTTGCATAATCTTGCCCGACGTCCGAGCCACCACACGCCTCCTTGTCACCAAGCGTTTTGTGTGGAAAGATATGAAATGGGACTGTCAAACATGGGCACGTAGCTGTATTCCCTGTCAACGAAACAAAATAGGACATCACACCTCTCCACCACTTGGCAAGTTTGACATCCCTAAGGGACGTTCCCGTCATGTACATATCGACCTTATTGGTTCCCTGCCTCCATCGGAGGGCCACGGGTATATCCTGTCCACAATAGACCAAATGTCTCATTGGGTGGAAGCCGTTCCCTTACCCAACATCGCTGCAGAAACTGTGGCCAAAGGATTCGTTTCTTCTTGGATCACTAGGGTCAGCTGCCCGGCCACCATCACAACTGACCAGGGTCGACAGTTTGAATCTGCACTTTTTATGATTCCCTGTAATCTTTGCGCTATTAAAAAGATCCGTACGACAGCCTACTACCCGCAAAGCAACGGGTTGGTGGAACGATGGCAATGCACTCTTAAAACTGCACTCAGGTGCCATGACTGTCTCTGGTCTGAGGCACTTCCTTTGGTGTTGCTGGGCCTAAGTTCTATATTTAAATCAGATTTACATGAGACGATTCCAAATTCGTTTTCGGCAAAATCCCGGTTTTACCTCGGGAACTAATTCTCCCCCAAGATCCCGGGGTTCCCCCTCCTACCCAGACTTTATCGGAAGGATGCATGCACACTTTAGAAACACCTGGCTACACCCACCTATCAGCCCTTCCCCACCTGATACTTACGTGCCGACCGCACTCAGTACTTGCTCACCCATCATGCTCAGGGACGACTCTGTCAGACAACCCTAACAACCCCCTTACCTCAGCCCCTTTAAAGTACTCTGGAGGGGCAAGACAATGTTTGACATTATGATAAAAGATCACCCACAAACGGTTTCTCTACATAGGCTCAAGCCTGATTTCATAGACTCTGACACCCCTCTGTTGTCCCAGTTGGACTGCCTGAGCACACGTTCTTTTGACGAACCTGCTAATGAGTCCGTTCAACCTATGGTTACGTTCAACCTATGGTTAGGTTTTCTCCATCCAATGAGTCACCACCGCAGTTCACTGGTTCCTCAGGCATGTCATCATCATCCCCATTCACAGGTTTCGAAGACATTTCAGGTACTAGAGACGCGGACGCCCTGCCCTTCGTTTTGTGCTGCAACATACCACCTGACTGTGTCGACGACGTGTTGATTATGGTGTTAGATAATTGTGTGCTTGTACTGCTCACCAACAGCACAGACCCGACCCTCACCGAGGAACTCAACGTCAAGATAGTGTACAGCTTGTCCCTCCCACAAGAGTGCGACCCGTCATATGTTCGAGCTATCATTTCTTCGGACGGCTCAGTATTCACTCGGGGAAGGCATGCTCAAGTGCCGCCTCCTCTCCCATCTGAGTTGGCTGATGCAACATTTCCCCCCGCTGGTTTTCAGATTACGAGTTGGACCGGTGGGCACCTGCCACACCTTCGCGTGCTGACCCGATGGAGATGGAGCTTCCGGTCATGCCCCTGCTGCCTTGCACCACTCACGCCAATACTGACACCCACATGACCCCCCCACAGGGCTCATAGCCCATACTCCATACAAGGGAGGAGGAGGGGGGGGGGCTGTGTGGCGTCGATAGGTCACATCGACCACACAAATTACAAACTTTGGAACATTAACTACTCTGACAAGCTGCCATGTTTAATTCAGTCTGCCTTTGTACTTCATGCAGTGTTCATGTGTATCAGTATGTATGGTAAAATATATATGTATATAGGAAACTTGGGAACTGTTTATTGTGTATATTATGATCCGTATCCAGAATCCCATGCCCTTTCTCTGTGAAACTGATTTGAGATTCAGTCTGGACCTGGTGGCTTATTTATTTTCAACTCTTTCAGTTGCTTCTCTGCACCAGCGAATCTATTACTATGTACTCTGTGTGATGGTTGAATGCAAAATTTAAAACTTCAGCTTTTCTTTTGCTGTCGTCTTCTGCCGCTGACTGATAGAATTCTTTGATCTACTTGGTAATTTTACATAGGACCAGAATTTTCTTGGGTTCCTGGAAAGACTTTTCGCTAGGTATTATGGTGGAAGTTGTTGTATTCTTTGTGCATTTGTCTTTCTATATTCACATGAATTTCTATCAACTTTTGCATGTTGTAATTTTCAGTTTCTTTTTTTGAACCAACAGTGCAGTTGTTAATAAACCATGGTTGGTTTTCTCCATCCTTAATCCACTTACTCAACACATACTACTCCAAAGCACAGTTTACAATCAGTTTAAAGTTTTCCCTTAAGTCATCTGCATCTGTCGTATTGGAATTAATGATGTCCATTCATTGTCTGAGTAGAGTGCCAACAACTGGTTATCTCCTCTTTCCAGCATAAATACTCTCAGAGCCTACTTGATGGATTTATTAACTTTAGTAACCACCATCACTATGATGACATCATGTTCATTGCACATCACGATCTCTATACTGACACTGTTGACATCATGATCTCTATACTGGCAATGTTGATCAGGTCAGCCATGTTGTTTGCTACCAGGTCCAAAATATTTCCATTGAAAGTGGGTTGTCAAACCAGTTGCTTAAACCAGTTTTTGGAAATCATGTTCAGAACTACTCTACAAAAATGTCTCTCCATATCACTTGCAATGAATCCATAAATATACCACTCTATACTGAATATATTACAGTCATTTCTAACTAATTTTCTGTGACTGGGATACTTTTGCACTAAGGAACACAGAATTTATTTGACTGATTCTTCAACCGTTACTGTAGGATTTGGTGGCCAAGAAAAGCATCCAATGATTAACTTGAGTTCACCTAGACTTGTTACTCAGGTCCAAATAACTTCACATTCAGGTTCAATTTTTACTTCAATGGCATGATATTTTTGCCACCTGCAGTGAGTACTCTCCCTCCTACGGCACCTATCACAGAAAGGCCTCCTCAAGTTTTTAATATTTGTTACAACCTTCAGCATTTTCGATGTGCCAAGCATCTAATTCTTCTTCTAAGTATCCTGCAGTGAAGTTGCTCTTTTTCTTCTTGTTCCTTTTGGTGGTCTCTGAAAGATTCACATATGGACTGGTCTGGTTGTTCAATCTCCACCTTTTCACTTTTGACAGCTCTTTTATTTCTCCGTCCAGAGTTTGCACTTTGGTATATCAAATAAATTAGTAAGAGAAGGTGCTAATGTGCTGTAGTACACAAAAGAGGTCAGAATACTGTTGCATAATCAGAGGAAAAAGCATTGAAATTTAAAAGAGCACAGAGAAGCTTAAAATTTAGCACAATTTTCAATGTGAGAAGCTTTCAGTAGTTTTCACAATGAAACTCTGTCTCAAAATATGACAGCAAACCCAAAAATATTCTGTTCTTATGTAAAGTACACCAGTGGCAACATTCAATCAATATATTCACTGTGCAATAGCAATGGTAATGTTTCTGATGGCAGTACCACTAAAGCAGAGTTACTGAAAACAGTTTTCCAAAATTCCTTAACTGAATTTGAATCAAGAACAGCTGTCAACATGAGTAACTTAGACATAGGTATTGTTGATATAGTGAAGCATCTTAAATCACTTAATAGAGGCTATACCTCTGGTCCAGACTGTATACCAGTTAGGATCCTTTTAAAGTAAGCTGACATCATAGCTCCATCGTCAGCAATCATATTGTTGTGACTCGCCGATCATTCAAAGTGCCGTCGTGCAATTACGCGTGTCCTCTACATGCGGCGCTATCTGCCAGCCATGCAGCAGCTGCGGCACCTAAGCGGCCAGCCAGCCAGCGGCCGCTGGACTTGGACTCAGTGCTCATTTGAATGTTATCGCTTTCACATGTCTTGCTTGGTCAACTTGCTCAGTGATTTACATGTGTTGTGTCGTTTTGAAATTATATGTATTCAACCTGGCATTATAACAATTGGCGACGAGGTAGTGGATTTTTCCTTTTCATCGTTGACCCACAGGTTTCCATGGCTACTTTAGAGCAACTATTGCAAGGTCTTATTGAACAGCAAACGCTTCTCACATCGGCGATTCGCGATTTCGTCGCGGCATCCAATGCGGGCTGTTTCTCGTAGTTGTCTATACCTCCTTTTCCTCCTTACAACGAGATGGTGGAAGACTGGTCTGATTACGAAAAACATCTTTGACAGCACTTCTTGGCATTTCATGTCATGGACAAACAAACATCTAAGTCTCTGTTCCTTTCATGGATTTCACCACAAATGTATTGCTTGTTGTCGCAATTGGCTCCTTTGAAAGATCCTGCGTCTTTGTCCTTTGCTGAAATGTGCTCACTTCTGTCAGTCTATTTTCATAAGCAAACACATGTGGTAGCCTCTTGTGTTGCCTTTTATCATTGTCAAAAACAACCGAATCAATCCTATCGCGCTTGGGCTGCTGAGCTTCACGGCCTCAGTCGAAAGTGTCAATTTGTTACTGACGTTCACAAAGAATCCAACGCAGATTCCATGGTACAGGATGCTATTATCCGGTCGGCGCCCGACAAAGAAGTGAGAAAATGTGCCCTTCAGTTGGCAAATCTGACTAGATAGATTAGATTAGATTAGATTAGATTCAGTCTTCGTTCCATAGACCCAAAAAATGAGATGATTCTCATGGGTGTGGAACATGTCATAAAATATAACAAAACATCTGAATATAATATTTACTACCTTGATCATTTGTCAGGAGATTGTCGAAATAGCTAAATACAATGCGGTAAACTGGAACAGCTAATATTTACAGAATTAACAAGCTGTCAGAATGAAACACTGTTATGCACTATTAATAAATTTATCATAAACTCTAGATGAAGTCCTCTCCATCGCACAGTCTTTTGACATTTCTCGCGCCGCTGGAGCGCAAATAGAGGCGTGGTGTGACGTCGGGGACATACAACTTCTGTCTGCTGTTGTCGATGTGTGCGGCGTGTCCCCGCCAGCCGATGTGGCCGCAGTACGCTCCCATGCACAGCCTCGACCTAACCGTAAACAACCCTCTCAGAAACTGCAGCAAAACCCCCGGCAACTTCCTTAATGTCCACGGTGTTTTTGAAACATTCACTCGAGGATTTCCCCCATCGTTGGGCCGTGTGTCACAAATGCAAAAAGAAGGGTCATGTGTCTTCTGTTTGCAAATCCTACCGCATACATGATGTTCATGACCGAGACGCTGATTCTGCTTCTGTGTTGTCTGTCAATTGCACTTCTTCCCATTCAGGGAAGTTATTCCTCACCGTCCAAATCTTTGGTCAGAATGTTCGCATGCAGGTGGATACTGGTTCTGCTGCCACTATCATTAATTCTCAGACGTATCTTCAGTTGGGTTCTCCACTCCTATCACCTGTTACTCGGCAATTACAGACGTAAAATAAACAGAAGATTTCTCTCTTGGGACAATTTAATGCTGAAGTATCTTACAAATCTGTCATTCGCACTGTTCCCATATTTGTGGTCGACCAGAGTAATGCAGAAAATCTTTTTGGTTTCGATGCCTTTCGCGTTTTTGGGTTCTCCATAGAGGACTCTGGCAATATCGTCTCTCATGCTATTCCTTATGCTCAATTGGATTCCTTGTCAACGAGATTTTCGTCCCTTTTTTCTCCTGGGTTAGGCTGTACAAACAACTTTGAAGCTCATATCACACTCAAACCCACTGCTCGGCCTAAGTTATTTTGGGCTCGGCCCATTCCTGTGGCCCTTCGTGATCGGGTAAAATGGGAGCTGGATCGTCTCACTACTTCAGGGGTCTTGCTTCCTGTCACTTCCAGTGAGTGGTCCTCTCCTGTCGTTGTTGTTGCTAAGCCCAATGGTGATGTTCATCTCTGTGGCGATTTTAAAGCCACTGTAAATGCACAATGCCTCATCGACACTTACCCTATACCCCGACCTGAAGAATTATTCATTAAACTTGCGGGTGGCCAGTATTTTTCTACAATTGACCTGTCGGAAGCTTATCATCAACTTCCTCTCAACGCTGCTTCCTGGCAGTTTCTGGTCCTTAACACGCCTTTCGACCTCTATCAATACCAACGATTGCCATTCGGGGTTGCCAGTGCCCCTGCTCTCTTTCAGCGATTCTTGGAACAATTATTGCTCCCTGTCCCTGGGTGTATCAATTACATGGGTGACATTGTTGTCACTGGCTCCACCACTGAAGAACATCTTCAGAACCTCCGCACACTTTTTCATGTCTTACAGACTGCCAAACTTAAGTGTAAACTTCAGAAATCACAATTTTTTCAGGCATCTATCAGGGAGATGAAAATTTAATAGTCATGAGTGACTGGAATTCAAGAGTAGGACAAAGGAGAGAAGGAAACATAGTAGATGAATATGAATTGGGGCTAGGAAATGAAAGAGGAAGCCGCGTGGTAGAATTTTGCACAGAGCATAACTTAATCATAGCTAACACTTGGTTTAAGAATCATGAAATAAAGTTATATATATATATGGAAGAACCCTGGAGATACTAAAAGGTATCAGATAGATTATACAATGATAAGACAGAGATCTAGGAACCAGGTTTTAAATTGTAAGACATTTCCAGGGGCAGATGTGGACTCTGGCCACAATCTATTGGTTATGACCTGTAGATTAAAACTGAAGAAATTGCAAAAAGGTGGGAATTTAAGGAGATGGGACCTGGATAAACTGACTAAACCAGAGGTTGTACAGAGTTTCAAAGAGAGCATAAGGGAACAATTGACAGGAATGGGGGAAAGAAATATAGTAGAAGAAGAATGGGTAGCTTTGAGAGATGAAATAGTGCAGGCAGCAGAAGATCAAATAGGTAAAAAGACGAGGGCTAGTAGAAACCCTTGGGTAACAGAAGAAATATTGAATTTAATTGATGAAAGGAGACAATATAAAAATGCAGTAAATGAAGCAGGCAAAAAGGAATACAAACATCTCAAAAATGAGATCGACAGGAAGTGCAAAATTGCTAAGCAGGGATGGCTAGAGGACAAATGTAAGGATGTAGAGGCTTATCTCACTAGGGGTAAGATAGATCCTGCCTACAGGAAATTTAAAGAGAGCTTTGGAGAAAGGAGAACCACTTGCATGAATATCAAGAGCTTTGATGGAAACCCAGTTCTAAGCAAAGAAGGGAAAGCAGAAAGGTGGAAGGAGTATATAGAGCGTCTATACAAGGGCAATGTACTTGAGGACAATATTATGGAAATGGAAGAGGATGTAGATGAAGATGAAATGGGAGATATGATACTGCATGAAGAGTTTGACAGAGCACTGAAAGAACTGAGTTGAAACAAGGCCCCTGGAGTAGACAACGTTCCATTAGAACTACTGACAGCCTTGGGAGAGCCAGTCCTGACAAAACTTTACCATCTGGTGAGCAAGGTGTTTGAGACAAGCAAAATTCCCTCAGACTTCAAGAAGAATATAATAATTCCAATCCCAAAGAAAGCAGGTGTTGACAGATGTGAAAATTACTGAACTATCAGTATAATAAGTCACAGCTGCAAAATACTAACGCGAATTCTTTACAGACGAATGGAAAAACTGATAGAAGCTGACCTCGGGGAAGATCAGTTTGGATTCCGTAGAAATTTTGGAACACATCAGGCAATACTGACCCTACGACTTATCTTCGAAGCTAAATTAAGAAAAGGCAAACATACATTTCTTGCATTTGTAGACTTAGAGAAAGCTTTTGACAATGTTGACTGGAATACTCTCTTTCAGAATCTGAGGGTGGCAGGGCTAAAATACAGGGAGCGAAAGGCTATTTACAATTTGTACAGAAAGCAGATGGCAGTTATAAGAGTCGAGGGACATGAAAGGGAAGCAGTGGTTGGGAAGAGAGTGAGACAGGGTTGTAGCCTCTCCCCGATGCTATTCAATCTGTATATTGAGCAAGCAGTAAAGGAAACAAAAGAAAAGTTCGGAGTAGGTATTAAAATCCAGGGAGAAGAAATAAAAACTTTGAGGTTCACCGATGACATTGTAATTCTGTCAGAGACACCAAAGGACTTGGAAAAGCAGTTGAAAGGAATGGACAGTGTCTTGAAGGGAGGGTATAAGATGAACATCAATGAAAGCAAAACGAGGATAATGGATTGTAGTCGAATTAAGTTGGGTGATGCTGAGGGAATTAGATTAGGAAATGAGACACTTGAAGTAGTAAAGGAGTTTTGCTATTTGGGGAGCAAAATAACTGATGTTGGTCGAAGTAGAGAGGATATAAAATGTAGACTGGCAATGGCAAGGAAAGCGTTTCTGAAGAAGGAAAGTTTGTTAACATCGAGTATAGATTTAAATGTCAGGAAGTCGTTTCTGAAAGTATTTGTATGGATTGTAGCCATGTATGGAAGTGATACATGGGCAATAAATAGTTTGGAGAAGAAGAGAATAGAAGCTTTCGAAATGTGGTGCTACCGAAGAATGCTGAAGATTAGATGGGTAGATCACATAATTAATGAGGAGGTATTGAATAGAATTGGGGAGAGGAGGAGCTTGTGGCACAACTTGACTAGAAGAAGGGATCGGTTGGTAGGACATGTTCTGAGACATTGAGGGATCACCAATTTAGTATTGGAGCGCAGCGTGGAGGGTAAAAATCGTAGAGGGAGACCAAGAGATGAATACACTAAGCAGATTCAGAAGGATGTAGGCTGCAGTAGGTACTGGGAGATGAAGGAGCTTGCACAGGGTAGAGTAGCATGGAGAGCTGCATCAAACCAGTCTCAGGACTGAAGACCACAACAACATCACGTACTTGGGGTTTCAAGTCTCTCGGGATGGTATTTGTCCACTTCAGCAAACTGTTGCTGCGATCAAAAAAATTGTTCAAATGGCTCTGAGCACTATGGGACTTAACATCTATGGTCATCAGTCCCGTAGAACTTAGAACTAATTAAACCTAACTAACCTAAGGACATCACACACACCCATGCCCGAGGCAGGATTCGAACCTGTGACCGTAGCGGTCGCTCGGTTCCAGATTGTAGCGCCTAGAACTGCACGGCCACTACGGCCGGCTGTTGCTGCGATCGATGCCCTTCCTCGCCCTACCTCTGTTAAGGAACTGCAGGCCTTCTTGGGGAAAATAGCATACTACCACAAGTTTTTACCATCTGCTGCTTCGGTGGCTCAACCATTGCGTCGCCTGTTGCATAAAAACGTGCCTTTTCACTGGTCCGCGTCATCCGATGCGGCTTTCCAGAAATTGAAGACTATGCTGAAACAGGCCCCGTGCCTGGCTACTTATTGACCTGGCCAACATCTTGTTCTTGCCATGGACGCCTCTCAATATGGGGTCGGTGCAGTCCTTGTGCACCATTTTTCTGACGGTTCTGAACAACCCATTGCTTATGCCTCCAAAACGGATGCCCAACAAAAGTATTCTCAAATTGAAAAAGAAGCTTTGGCCATTATTTATTCTCTTCATAAGTTTGGTGTATGGATCCAAATTTCATCTTGTTATTGATCACAAACTACTTGTTTCCTTGTTTCATCCATCAACGTCACTTCCCGACAAGGCTGCCTCCAGCGTTGGGCTCTTTACTTGTCTTGTTTCAATTATGAGATTCGTTTCCAGCAGACGGCTCAACATGCAAATTCTGATGCACTGTCTCACCTTCCCATGGGTCCTGATCTGTCTTTCGATAGGGACGAGCTTTTGTGTTTCCACCTGTATGTTGCCGAGAAGCGGGTTGCGGACAGATTCCCCATCACTGGGGACCGGCTGGCGGCTGCTACGGGTTTTGACCCTACCCTCTCCCGGGTTTTACGCTGTATTCAGAAGGGTTGGCCAGATCGTCCGTCCGCTAAGACTCCTGGTACGTTGCAGAACTACTACGCTTTGCGCTACTGCCTCACGACTAGGGACAGTGTTATCCTCCTTTCCACTGAAAATGCTTCACCGCGTGTTGTCGTACCTGCGTCTTTGCGTGCTTCGGTGTTGCACCTCCTTCACCAAGGGCACTGGGGTGTCTCCCACACAAAATCTCTGGCATGCTGTCATGTGTACTGGCCTGGAATCGACTCTGAAATAGCACACATGGTCGCTGCCTGTGGCCCTGGTGCGTCACAGGCCGCCACCCCGAAGTCATCTTTGTCACTGTGGCCTTCGCCTGAGATGCCCTGGGAGCGCATTCATGCTGACTTCGAGGGGACTTTTTTTTAGGTACTTATTGGCTACTTGTAATTGATGCCTACTCTAACTTTCCTTTCATTGTCTGATGCACGTCGCCTACCACCGCGGCAACCACAAAAGCTCTCGCCCGCATTTTTCCTTTGGAAGGCTTTCCCTCTATTCTTGTTACTGATAATGGCCCGCAATTTGCCTCTTCCGAATTTGCAGATTTTTGCGCTTGTCACGGCGTCATGCATGTCACGGCCCCTCCGTTCCATCCACAATCAAACGGTGAGGCTGAATGACTGGTCCGCACATTTAAGGCTCAGATGAGGAAACTCGTGACTTCTTCTGCTGCTGATGATGCGCTTCTCCAATTTCTGGCTTCTTACCGTTTCACCCCCATGGGTGACCACTGCCCGGCTGAGCTCTTACATGGCCGACAGCACTGCATGCTACTTCATCTTCTGCGGCCTTCCATGTCACGGCCACGGGTGCCTTCGCTTGGCCAGTTCACCGCCGACGACCTTGTATGGGTACAGGGATATGGCAGGCAGCCAAAATGGAGTCCGGGCCACATCTTACAATACCGTGGCTGATGCCTGTATGAAATCAAGATGGACACAGGTGTGGCAGTGTGTCATTAGGACCAGCTTCGGCCTCGTGTACCGGCAACGCCTATTCCGAATGCTTCTACACCACCTTCGGCTCTACCTGACTCTCGGGATCATGGCATTTCTCATTACTCACAATGCAGCCCTCACACCATCATCTCGGTGCCAGCACAAGAACGGACACCACCAGGAGACGTGCCCATGCAGGAACCGGATGACCATCATCTGTCGCAGCAACTCTACTCGCCTCCTCCTCCTACGGACATCGACACATCGCCCATGTCTCCTGTTATATCAACCAGACTTGCTGCAATGGGCAGATTGGTACACGGGGCCCCAGCAGATTCGACCCCTACATCTCCTGTCATCTTGACCCGTTATCATCAGGAACACTTCCGTCTGTAAGGGAAGCCTCCACCTTGAGACTTTACGGCCAGTCAAACAATGCCTATGGACATTAGCAATCTACAGGCCACCTCCATCAAGACCAGTGCAAAAATTTCCAAGGGGGGAAAAGTGTTGTGACGCGCCGATCATTCAAAGTGCCGCTGCGCAATTACACACGTCCTCTACATGCAGCACTGTCTGCCAGCCATGCAGCAGCCGCGCCACCTAAGCGGCCAACCAGCCAGCGGCCGCTAGACTTGGACTCAGTGCCCATTTGAATGTTATCGTGTTCACATGTCTTGCTTGGTCAACTTACTCAGTGACTTACATGTGTTGTGTCATTTTGAAATATATGTGTTCAACTTGACATTATAACACATATACACCCTCTTGCTCATTAGAAGATTCTTATCAAAAGACTGTAAAGTTGAACAGGTCACACCAATACTCTGGAAAGGAAATAGGAGTAATCCACTGAATTACATGTCCACATCACTAACATTGATTTGCAGTTTGAAAATATACTGTGTTTGAACATTATGAATTACACTGAATAAAATGATCTGTTGACACACAGTGAGCAAGGATTCAGAAAATTATATTATTCTTGTGATACAACTTACTCTCATCAAGTGACATGGGATATCAAATTGATTCCATATTTCTAGATTTCCAAAAGGCTTTTGATACCATACCTCACAAGCAATTTCTAGTCAAATTACAAGCCTATGGAGTATCAACTCAGTTGTGTACCCTGACTCATGATTTCCTGTCAGAAATATCGCAGTACATAGTAATTGATGGAAAGTCATCAAATAAAATAGAAGTAATGTCTGGTGTTTTTGATATAAGTACATGCCCCTGCAAATAACTACAAGAAAAATCAAACAATGGAAAATACAGGATAGAATATAACAATATTATGAAAACAGAAGTTGCTACTCGCCATATAGCAGAGATGCTGAGCTGTAGATAGGCACAATAAAGAGACTGTCACAAATGAAGTTTTTGGCCAGTAAGGCCTTCATTAACAATGTCACACACACACACACAAAATCACTCATGCAAACACAACTCACACACATAACTACGGTGTCAGGCAATTGCAACTACACTACGAGCAGCAGCACCAGTGCATGATGGGAGTGGCGACTGGGTGGGGGTAAGCAGGAGGTTGGGGGAGGGAGAGGGAGGGATAGTATGGTAAGGGTGGTGGACAGTGAAGTGCTGCTAGTTAGACAAAGAGCAGGGGGAGGGGGAAAATAGTGGAAAAGGAGAGAAGTAAACAGACTGGGTGTGATGGTGGAATGACGGGTGAGTAGTGCTGGAATGGGAACAGGGAAGGGGCTGGATGGGTAGGACAGTGACTAATGTAGGATGTATTGCAGGGAAAGTTCCCACCTGCGCAATTCAGAAAAGCTGGTGTTGGTGGGAAGGATCCATATGGCACAGGCTGTGAAGCAGTCATTGAAATGAAGGATGTCATGTTTGGCAGCATGCTCAGCAACAGGAAGGCCAACTTATTTCTTGGCCCCAGTTTGTCGGTGGCCATTCATGCGGACAGATAGCTTGTTGGTTGTCATGCCTACATAGAATGCAGCACAGTGGTTGCACCTTAGGTTGTAGATCACTTGTCTGGTTTCACAGGTAGCCATGCCTTTGTTGGGATAGGTGATGTTTGTGACTGGACTGGATGGTGGTGGGAAAATGTACGGGACATGTCTTGCATCTAGGTCGATTAAAGGGATATGAGCCATGAGGTAAGGGGTTGGAAGCAGGGGTTCTGTAAGGATGGGCAAGTATATTGTGTAGGTTCGGTGGATGGTGGAAGACCACAGGGGGAGGGGTGGGTAGGGCAGTGGGCAGGACATTTCTCATTTCAGGGCATGATGAGATGTAGTCAAAACCCTGGTGGAGAATGTAGTTCAGTTGCTCCAGTCCTGGATGGTACTGAGTTACAAGGGTAATGCTCCTCTGTGGTTGGACGATGGGACTTTGGGAGGTGGTGGGAGACTGGAAAGATAAGTTATGGGAGATTTGTTTTTGTTCAAGGTTGGGAGGATAATTACAGTCTGTGAAGGCTTCAGTTGACCCTTGGTATATTCTGAGAGGAACCGCTCGTCACTGCAGATGTGACAATCAGAGGTAGCTAGGCTGTAAGGAAGGGACTTCTTGGTATGGAATGGGGGGCAGGTGTTAAAGTGGAGGTGTTGCTGGTGGTTAGTAGGTTTGATATGGACTAGAGGAATCCTTCCTAAAAACACAGAATCCTAAACCCCTCACCTGGTTCAGATTCATTGATGACATCTTTGCGATATAGATCGAGGGTGAGGACACCCTATCCACATTCCTCCAGAATCTCAACAGTTTCTCCCCCTTTTCTTCACCTGGCCCTACTCAACTCAACAAGCCACCTTCCTAGATGTTGACCTCCACCTCAAAGATGACTACATAAGTACCTCCATCCACATCAAACCTATTAACCACAAGCAATACCTCCGCCCGTTCCATACCAAGAAGTCCCTTCCGTACAGCCTAGCCACCAGTTGTCATCACATCTGCAGTGACGAGTGGTCCCTCTCAGAATATACTGAGTGTCATCTGAAGTCTTAACAGACTGTAATTATACTCCCAACCTTGTAGAAAAACAAATCTCCCATCCGTTATCTTTCCTGTCTCCCACCACTTCCCAAAGTCCCACCGTCCAGCCGCAGAGGAGCATTACCCTTGTAACTCAGTACCATCCATGACTGGAGCAACTGAACTACATTCTCCACCAGGGTTTTGACTACATCTCATCATGCTCTGAAATGAGATATGTCCTATCCACTATCCGTTGCTCCCCCAGATGACACCCATCATCCACATTACTTTCCCGCTCAATTTTGTCTGACAGGACAGGATTGAGATCGCGCCATGTTCAGTACCTTTCTGTTAACTCTCCAGCAGTTAGCTCCAATCATTGTTGGCTTTCAGTTGCAAAAGATACATTTTTTATGGAACATTATTATAGTCTGGAGGACACCAGTCATCCACCCGAGCTCTGCTGCCACAACCTGAAACAAAGTAAGTCTGTATTACTTTATTGCTTTCCTAGATTCAATTGATCTTTCATGTACATAAATTTGGACTTATTGAAAGTGACTGCAGTTACCTGCTGTGTTACCTAGTATTCTCTTTATTTTTAGATTGTGGAAGAAATGTCAAAAGCATGAAAATCTCGGACAGAGTTTAGTAGAGATCCTAATGTATGGTTGGAATGGTTCAATGAGCGGAGTGATGAAGATGCTTGCAGTGATAGCGCTGACTCAGAGACTGAGGACTGTTCATGAAAGCGGTCATGATTCAGGAACGGAACAAGAAGTGCCAGAGAATGATGAATATGAGTCACAGGAAGAAGTAACTCAAGAGGATGCATTTCTTTTAGGGAAAGATGGAATAACTAAATGGAGGAAAAATAAATATCCTACCATTGTTAGAAGCAGATCTTGTAATATTATTCTGCATTTGCCTGGACCAAAAAATCAAGCTCATATAAAAAAGACAGAAACAGAAATTCTGAATTTGTTCTTGTATGAAAACATAATAAGCATTATCGCAACATGCACTAATATATCCATCAGTGAAGTTAATGGTAACTTCTCATGGGAAAGGGATGCTAAAGAAACAGATGCAATAGAGATCAGAGCTTTCATTGGTTTGTTATATCTGTGTGGATCTTTGAGATGTTCTAGGAAGAGTATATCAAAATTGTGGGATAACTCAGAGGGAAATGGACTTGAATAATGTTATTTTTGCATAAGTGATAACCGATTCAGGTTTCTGATGAGATGTCTTAGGTTTGATAACACCCGTGATGGAGGTGTTCGCAGAGAGACTGACAAGTTGGCTCCTATCAGAGAGGCACTTGAACTATTCAGGGAACAATTGCCAAAAATATTTTTCACCTATTGATTATCGCACTGTTGACGAACAGCTTTTGGCATTTAGAGGAAACTGCCCATTCCATTCAGGCAAACCAGCAAAGTATGAGTTAAAAGGGTTTGCTTTGGTTGATGTAAAAACAGCTTACACTTTGAATTTAGAACTGTACGTCAGTAAGCAACCAGAGGGACTATGTAATGCCAGTAATTCAGCTGAAGATATTGTTCTTCGAATGGTCGAACTGTTTCAAACATTAGAATATATTATACTTTGTGTGAATATTAAATGTATTATATTTAGATTTAATAAAAAATCATAAAGCCAATCATAAAGACAGTTCAAAGTATACAAATAGACCACTTGCTTTGTGGATGACACCTGTCATCCGCGTGGGTAACCATGTTACGAATTTTCACGCGAGTAATGCAGGGTTAAGAAGAAATTAATGTTGATAACAATAATAATATAAACAATTTAGGAGACAATCTGAGCAACCCTCTTAAATTGGTTGCAGAAGATGCTGTCATTTATCATCTTGCAAAGTCATCAAAGGATCAAAACCAATAGAAAAATGATTTGGACTAGATATTTGTATGGTGCAAAAAGTGGCAATTGACTCTAAATAATGAAGAGTGTGAAGTTGTCCACATGAGTACTAAAAGGAATCCACTAAATTTTGGTTTCATGATACATCACACTAATCTAAAGACTATGAAGTCAACTAAATACTTAGGGATTACAATAAAACATAACTTAAATAGGAACAATTGCAAAGATAACGTTCAGAGGAAAGCAAATCAAAGACTATGGTTTATTGGCAGAACACTTCAAAAAATGCAGCAGGTCTACTAAAGAGATTGCCTACACTACACTTGTCCATCCTCTTCTGGAGTATGCTGCATGGTATGGGATCAGTATCAGATAGGATTGATGGAATACATCAAAAAAGTTCAAAGAAAGGCAGCTCATTTTGTATTGTTGCAAAATAGGTGAGTGTTACTGCTAGATAGACCAGATAAACAGCTATTAGCATCTCACTTAGACAGTGAGCTGACATCACTTAGTTCCAGTAAGATGGGTGTAGAGCAATTATGGGCAAAGTTTAAGGAGATTGTAAATCATGCTCTGAGTTATGTGCCTAGTAAGTGAATGAAGGATGGGAAAAACCAACCATCATATGATAATGAAATTCAGCAGATGCTGAGGAAGTAGATGCTGTTACATTCTCAGTTCAAAAGGGACTGCACAAATTATGACAAGCAAAGGTTAGTAGAGATTTGTGCATCTGTGAAAATGTCTATGCATGAAGCATAGAACAACTACAACCATCACATCTTAGCAAAAGATCTGGCAAAGAACCTGAGAAAATTCTGATCTTACATAATATCACTAAGTGAATGTAAGGTTTCCATTCAGTCCCCTGTTGACCAGTCTGGTGTGGCAGTTGAAGGTAGCAAAATGAAAGCCAAAGTTTTAAATTTCACATTCAAGAAATTGTTCACACAGGAGAATCATACAAACATACCATCATTTGACCATCGACAGGGTCCCATACGGACGACATAGTAATAAGTATATCGTGGTAGAGAAACAACTGAGAGATTTGAAATCAATAAATCACCACATCTGGATGGAATCCCAGTTTGATTTTACAATGAGTACTATACAGCATTGGCCCCTTACATAGCTTGCATTTATCATGAATCTCTCACCCAGCACAAAGTCCCAAGCGATTGGACAAGAGTGCAAGTGACTCCAGTTTATAAGAAGGGTAAAAGAATGGACCTGCAATATTGCAGACTTAACTTCTGTTTGCTCCGGAATCCTTGAACATATTCTTAGTTTGAATATAGTAAACTTTCTTGAGACTGAGGAGGTTACATCCAATGATCACTCATGCAAAACTCAGCTTGCTCTTTTCTCACATGATATACTGAAAACTGTGGATGAAGGGCAACAGGCAGATTTCATATTTCTAGAATTCCAGAAAGTGTTTTACACAGTGCCCCATTGCAGGCTTTTAATGAAGGTATGAGCATATGGAAAAAGTTCACAGATATTTGAGTGGCTTGAAGCATTCTTAAATAATAGAACTCAGTATGATGTCCTAGATGGTGAGTGTTCATCAGAGACAAGGGTATCATCAGGAGTGCCCCAAAGAAGTGTAATAGGACTGCTGTTATTCTCTATATACATAAAAGATTTGGTGGACTGTATGGGCAGCAGTCTGTGGTTGTTTGGTGATGATGCTGTGGTGTATGGTAAGATGTCAAAGTTGAGTCACTGTTGGAAGATACAAGACAACTTAGACAAAATTTACAATTGCTGTGATGAATGGCAGCTAGCCCTAAACATGGAAAAATATAAGTTAATGCAGATGAGTAGGAAGGTAAAACCTATAACATCCGGATACAGTTTTACTAGTGTCCAGCTTGACGCAGTCAAGGGTACTAGCAGTAATAGGCAGCCCAGGTGGCTGACTGGTGGGATAAGGATATCCTGTAGAACAATGTGGGAATTATCTCAAAATGTTAGAAGTAGTCACTATCAAGCTACAGTAACACATTACAAACAGTATTGTAAGGTGCTTAAAAATGTTATTAGGAAGGCAAAGAGTGTGTGTTTTGCAAACAGGATAGCTAATTCACAGGATAAAATTAAACCCATTTGGTCAGTTGTCAGAAATGGGTGGTTTGGGCAATAAGTGGTGTAAGTTCACAAACCTCTTGTCAACCCCTGTTCACGAGTCAGGGTATTCTGACATTGGCCTCTCAGTATATACGTATATATATAATAGGGAAACATTCCACGTGGGAAAAATATATCTAAAAACAAAGATGATGTGACTTACCAAATGAAAGCGCTGGCAGGTCGATGGACACACAAACATACACACAAAATTCAAGCTTTCACAACCAATGGTTGCTTCGTCAGGAAAGAGGGAAGGAGAGGGAAAGACGAAAGGATGTGGGTTTTAAGGGAGAGGGTAAGGAGTCATTCCAATCATGAGAGCGGAAAGACTTGCCTTAGGGGGAAAAAAGGACGGGTATACACTCGCACACACACACATATCCATCCACACATATACAGACACAAGCAGACATATTTGAATGGAAGGTAGGGGTGCGGGGTGTCGGTGGGGTCAGGAGGTTGATGGAGTCAGGGGAAAGGTTTTGTAGGGGGCCTAAGGTTCTGAGGATTCCTTGAAGCTCCGCCTGGACATCAGGAATGGGATTACCTTGGCAAACTTTGTATGTGTACCTCTGTCCTATCTAAAGGCCTCACCTTCAGCCCCACTCCCAGATTCAACCAAACAGCCCTCGTCAAAGATTTACTGTCCTACACTCGTACTCTCTGCTGGAAATATCACTTTGCCACGAAGAAAAATGATCCTGCCTCTCAGTCCTTCTTAAAAAACCTTAATCCTACTCCCAACATCACCACTGCTGAAGCCCAAGCTATCCATGATCTGAAGGCTGACCGTTCCATCGTCACTCTTCTGGCGGACAAGGGTTCCACAACAGTGGTACTTGATCGTCGGGAGTATGTGGCTGAGGGACTGCATCAGCTTTCAGACAACACTATTTACACATACAAAGTTTGCCAAGGTAATCCCATTCCTGATGTCCAGGCGGAGCTGCAAGGAATCCTCAGAACCTTAGGCCCCTACAAAACCTTTCACCTGACTCCATCAACCTCCTGACCCCACCGACACCCCGCACCCCTACCTTCTACCTTCTTCCTAAAATTCACAAACCCAATCATCCCAGCCGCCCCATTGTAGCTGGTTAACAAGCCCCCACAGAACGTATCTCTGCCTACGTAGATCAACACCTTCAACCCATTACATGCAGTCTCCCATCCTTCATCAAAGACACCAACCACTTTCTCGAACATCTGGAATCCTTAGCCCAGTCAATTACCCCCGGAAACCATCCTTGTAACCACTGATGCCACTTCCTTATACACAAATATTCCGCACGTCTAGGGCCTCGCTGCGATGGAGCACTTCCTTTCACGCCGATCACCTGCCACCCTACCTAAAACCTCTTTCCTCATTACCTTAGCCAGCTTCATCCTGACACACAACTTCTTCACTTTTGAAGGCCAGACATACCAACAATTAAAGCCATGGGTACCAGGATGGCCCCCTTGTACGCCAACCTATTCATGGGTCGCTTAGAGGAAGCCTTCTTGGTTATCCAGGCCTGCAAACCCAAAGTTTGGTACAGATTTATTGATGACATCTTTATGATCTGGACTCACAGTGAAGAAGAACTCCAGAATTTCCTCTCCAACCTCAACTCCTTTGGTTCCATCAGATTCACCTGGTCCTACTCTAAATCCCATGCCACTTTCCTTGACGTTGACCTCCATCTGTCCAATGGCTAGCTTCACACGTCCGTCCACATCAAACCCACCAACAAGCAACAGTACCTCCATTATGACAGCTGCCACCCATTCCACATCAAACGATCCCTTCCCTACAGCCTAGGTCTTTGTGGCAAACGAATCTGCTCCAGTCCGGAATCCCTGAACCATTACACCAACTACCTGAAAACAGCTTTCGCATCCCTTAACTACCCTCCCGACCTGGTACAGAAGCAAATAACCAGAGCCACTTCCTCATCCCTTCAAACCCAGGACCTCCCACAGAAGAACCCCAAAAGTGCCCCACTTGTGACAGGATACTTTCCGGGACTGGATCAGACTCTGAATGTGGCTCTCCAGCAGGGATATGACTTCCTCAAATCCTGCCCTGAAATGAGATCCATCCTTCAGGAAATCCTCCCCACTCCACCAAGAGTGTCTTTTCGCCATCCACCTAACCTTCGTAACCTCTTAGTTCATCCCTATGAAATCCCCAAACCACCTTCCCTACCCTCTGGCTCCTACCCTTGTAACCGCCCCCGGTGTAAAACCTGTCCCATGCACCCTCTCACCACCACCTACTCCAGTCCTGTAACCCGGAAGGTGTACACGATCATAGGCAGAGCCACGTGTGAAAGCACCCACGTGATTTACCAACTGACCTGCCTACATTGTGAAGCTTTCTATGTGGGAATGACCAGCAACAAACTGTCCATTCGCATGAATGGACACAGGCAGACAGTGTTTGTTGGTAATGAGGATCACCCTGTGGCTAAACATGCCTTGGTGCACGGCCAGCACATCTTGGCACAGTGTTACACTGTCCGGGTTATCTGGATACTTCCCACTAACACCAACCTCTCAGAACTCCGGAGATGGGAACTTGCCCTTCAGTATATCCTCTCTTCTCGTTATCCGCCAGGCCTCAACCTCCACTAATTTCAAGTTGCCGCCGCTCATACCTCAATTCGTTGAAGCCGCTCACCACCAGGAAAGTCGCAATCTCCAGTCTTCGCACCAGAATACAAATGCTTGGGGGCTAACTTCCAAACACATGCTCAAACTTTCATTTGAATTTTGTGTGTTTCCTCCCAAGCACTGGTACACTAACTCATCCTCCAAAAGAAACAAACTGGTGTGTGAAAAAGGCCAATTTCAGGCAGTGAATAACAAACATTTCCATTCTGTATTTGGAAAAACCATTTCAGTGGTGGATTCTAAACACTTTTATAGATCCAAAAATGCAATTTTAAAAAAAATCGATTTTTTGAATCCAAAGATAGTACACCTCCTCTTAAAGTACACATAGCAGTATACAACATGTTGCTAATGGCAAACACCTCTTGAAAAGGATAAATACAGCTGTTTTGAGATGGTTATAAATGAAATAATTTGGATACAGTAACTGTTGGTGGCTCTCTTGTATTCATCAAACAATAATTTTCCTTTAGAATTATCTTTCAAAACATAAGGTTTTAATAATGGTATTTTGGAGTTACAATATGTGAAGTGATTGTATGTTTTGCATTCATTACACAGCCTTACTCTCTGCATATGAATGGCTGATATGTTGGTTGCTAGTAACAACAGAGAAAAAACTGGATGCATTGCTAAAGAATGGAGCTGATCCTTTCAGTGCAAAGAACAATGCTCAAGTGTTTCATGCTAGAACACTTTCTCTGGCATATGCAGAGGTAACCATACATACTTTTCCTTTTGGAACTTATGTAGCAGATATGTAATTTTAACAAAAGGACCCCTGAAAAGTCCCACCCGTGAGTGTTACTAATTTTGTTATAATTTTCTGTGATGTATTGTTTCATGCTGATAGTCTCATTATTTGTTTGTTTATTTGTTCTGTGTAACCCTGGGACCTTGTATTGTTTTCCTCAGTGATATGAGACTGATGAGAATAAGAAGTTAAACATGCAGTAAATTTTTTTTTACATAAAAAATGCAGCAGTAAAGTTACACAGCTGGTAAATGAAATTATGTATCAAAATACTGCACACACACAGAATGCTGAAAATGTCAGCAGTTGTTAGATGCCGAAATGACAAAACACTGAGTGGCAATCTTAATATATAAAGATGTAAACAGTACATGGTAATACATTCATAGATTGTGGTACATAATATACATACATATTATTTATTTATTTATTTTATTTCATTGTGAATTCTGTTGATCCTGATAGCAATGGAGTTGCAAGGTATGGAACAAGTCAGTACTTTTACAATGTCAACAATAGAGCAGCACAAAATGTGGTTAATTCATGATAAAACTCATTGTAACAACATGGGACAGTAGAAGAAATAAAAACATATTACATGCATTAGAATTAACACTTATGTGTACACATTCAGATTAAAAATATCAAAGCATTTGAGCAACAATATAACATTACAGCAACAAATAGTTTCATTTATGCTAATAGTTTCATTTATGGCTAACTCAGTTGTATAATAAAAACTTGCTCCTGTGCACTAAAAAATTCACTAATGAAAAGAATGAGTTTTGTGTTAGGTATTCCTTCAGTTTTCTCTTGAATTTTGGTGTTTAAGGATCAAGACTTTTAATGACACTGGGCAGAGCATTGTAAATTTTGATGCCTGTATAATTTACTCCTTTCTGTACAAGGGTATAGTTTGACTGATTACTACGATAGTCCTCTTTTGACCTTGTGTTGTGCCCACGATATTCACTATTGGTTTTGAAGAAAAAGTGGTTTTTATTAATGAAACATACAAAGGAGTATATGTACTGAGATATCATTGTAAATACCTGTAGTTTCCTAAACAGATTCCTGCATGAGTACCTTGGTTGCACACCACTCATGATATGTATAGCTCTCTTCTGAGGAATAAAATTTTTTTGCCAAGGGTTGGTTGCCCCAAAAGATGATACCGTAAGCCAAAAGTGCATGGAAATATCCGAAATAAGCAGCTCCTATGGCCATCTTATGTGTGGTTGATACAATTAGGCGTACGGCAAATGTTGCAGAACGTAGCCTTTTTTCTAGATCT
This sequence comes from Schistocerca nitens, assembly GCF_023898315.1. NCBI lineage: Eukaryota > Metazoa > Arthropoda > Insecta > Orthoptera > Acrididae > Schistocerca > Schistocerca nitens. Next base: position 295,040,450 of record NC_064619.1, read on the forward strand.
AGGATATGGTGGACCAATTTAGCTTGCAGTCTATGTAGACACCCAGGAACCTAGCTGAGTTGACTTGCTTTATTTGTTGTCCATTACATTCTATATTTATATCCCCCAGTTCTTTATGTGCCATGTGAAACTGTATATAATGAGGTTTTTTTTATATTTAGAGAGAGTCTGTTACAGCTAAACCATTTCAGAATGTCATCAAATGCAATGTATGCAAATGTTTCCTGGTTTTTCCCTGTTGCTTTGTCAACTAGAAGAGAAGTATCATCAGTGAATAGGGTGAACTTGCTCACTGACAAGGTGCCGTGTGGGAGGTCATTTATAAATATAAAAAACAGCAGGATCCCGGTACCGAGCCTTGAGGCATTCCAGTGTTGACTGTGCCCTACTTGGGTAAAGCTACTTCCACTACTGTCAGTAATTATTACCCTTTGTTTCCTGTCTGTAAGATAGGATTTAATCCATGTTCCCATTATTCCACTTAACCCATAGTAGTCTGCTTTATTTAGCAGAATTTTGTGGTTGACACAGTCAAAAGCTTTGGACAGGTCACATAGGATTCCAATTGGTGCCAATTTTCTGTTAAATGATTCGAGAATTTGACTGCTGAAAGAGAAAATAGCATGACCAATTGATAGGCCTTGCCGGAAAACCAAAATGACATTGACTAAGGTTGTTATGGCTGTTCAGGTGGTTAACAATTCTCCTGTATACCATTTTTTCGAGGACCTTTGAAATACTTGTTAGCAGTGATATTCAGGGGTAGTTTGTTCCATCAGTTTTTCACCTTTCTTGAAAAGTGGTTTCACACAGGCACATTTTAATCTAAGTGGAACAATACCTTGTTTTAGGGATTCATTAAAAATGTGACTAAAGACTGCATTTATATAGCTATGATAGTGCTTGATTATCTTAGTTGAAATATTATCAACCCCACAAGAGTTTTTTGTCTTCATCTCTCTTATTGTTATGGGGGTTATGTGCAGCTGACAAACTCTGGCATTGTTAGCTTTATGCAGAAGTGCTATTGCATCATCCACTGAGCCTTCACAGCCATTTTTTTCTGCAGCTGTTAAAAACGCTTATTGAAGGTATTAGCAACTTCCTCAGTATTTTTATGATATTTCCATCCTGAATTAATTCTATGTCAGTCATGTACTCTACTTTTTTACCACTCTCCCTTTTTATAACTTTCCAGATGGTTTTTGATTTGTTGTTGGAGTTATCAATTTCAGATGTTATGTACACAGTTTTGGATTTTTTATTACTCTTTTTAAAATATTACAGTACAACCTATAGTCCTTCTTTTTGATGGGATCATTAGATAACCGTAGGGATTCATATAAATTTCTTTTTGTTCTACAGGAAATTCTGATCCCTTTAGTAATCCATGGTTTCTGTTTTGTGGCCTGAGGATTGTTTCTCAACCAATGTTTCAAATAATGACATGAACTCATTAGAGAACAGATTAAATTTTTCATTAATATTCCCCTCCATGAATAGAGGGATCCAGTTGATCTGCTGTAAGAGAAGGTTGAAGATTTTTAAGTTATCATTATTGAGTGACCTGACAGTTTTAAATCAGTGTTTAGGTTTATCACAGAGTTTGATATCATTTACTGTAAGCAGCTGACCATCATGATCTGACTGACCATTGAGAATTTGACTTACAATAATACTGCTGCTTCTGGATCTGTCCAGGAATATATTATCAATTAGGCTCTTACAAGTGCTAGTTACTCTAGTGAGAAAGTTAACTACTGAAATTAGGTTAAATGATTTCATCAGGTGTTCTAGTTCTCTTCTGCTGTTGTTTGTAGTTAAGAATTTAATATTAAAATCACCCATGATAATTAAACCCTTGTGTTTGGAATATATTTGGTTCAAAAGTTGTTCCATATGGTTTATAAAGATACATATTTTCCCTGCAGGGGCCCTGTAAACTGCCAAAATTATAACTGACTTATTATTTGTAGTAATTTCGGTTCCACAGGCTTCAGACTGAGAATCTACACTGTAAGTACTTATGTCAAGAGATTAATATTTTACACTAGTTTTAACATAGATTGCAGTCCCTCCTTTCTCCGTTATGGATCTGCAATAGTTGGCTGCTAAAGAGTATCCATCAATTTGACACATTTCAGTTCCACTTGTCACATGGTGTTCTGTAAGACTTACTTGTGCATGGCTCACAGATTCAGCATCGATAATGCTGAGATTTAGAAGCTCCAGTTTGTTTCTGAGACCATTGATGTTTTGGTGGAACACAAAGGGTTTACTGCTATTGGTATTTCTTGGTTTGTAGCTACACTTCGATAGCTTAGCATTTCCCCATAAACTTGGACTGTTAAGTAATATGTTACACCTTGGATTATCACCAGTCTTAATATTTAGCTAAAAAAGTCTTAGAAACAGATTTCTGATGTTCGTCTAATGATATTGACCATGTGATTATCTCTTGAGGCTTATTTCCTGTTTCACTCAGCGCTTTATTCACTACAAGTCATTTTCCCAGGCCATTTAGATGCAGTCCATGAGTTATGTGAAATCAGCAGCCAATATTGTTTATATTCACTGTAGTAACTTTTTTGAAGTATTTAGCAATTGATTCATATTGCTCATTAGCTGCACTTATTTCATGATTCATGCATGACCATTATGGTAGATCGTGATGATGCGGGATGTTGAGAACAACAACATTAGTATGAGTTAAGTGACTCAAACAAGCCTTTAGTTCCTGACAGGCATTTGATGTTTCATTTTTAAAGATATTGTTCGATCCTCCAACTAGCACAACATAATCATTTGTGGTTAACTTGCTGACTTCTGTTGAGTTCGCATGTTTCCTCAGTTCAGTTAAACCTGCACCTGGTTCGATGAATCCCGTAGCAGCAATCATTGTAGATGCCTCATTTAGTTTATGAGAGACAATTCCACACCCATGGCTGTCGGCAATAAGAATCAGTTTTCTTCTTGATTTTTCTTCGTTGGAACTTTGAGATTTTGGGTGATGGTGTTGGGGAGTAGTGTTGATTGGAATGATTATCTTCAGAGCTGTTATTCATCTTAGAACCACTTATTTGAAAGTCTGTCATATGCCAATTAAGTGTGCCTTCACCCATAAATTGTGATGAAAGGGTTTCATCACTGTAAACACTATAATTCTTAGAACTGTTTTTCACTTGTATGATTGGCGAGCACTTATTTGCAATGTTTATATCAGAAGTCTCAGAGAGATCTGGACTGCTGTTCTTATTGAGTCTGCATAATTCACACTTCCACACTTGTATGTAATGTACATTATTCTTTAGTGAGGGGTCTAGTTTACCACATCGATAATGAAATGTGCTTTTGCTCTATGCATCTAATATTGAAACAGCTGTACAATATACAGGGGAACTAGAATATTATCTTGAAACAAGGTTAAAAAAGATAATATATAAAATATTAAGGAAAGGGTAGACTGCTACTCTTCACAAAGGTGGCGTGTTGAGTTGCAAACAGGCACAATGAGGAGACTGTAGTCATTTTGTTTTTGGACAAAGCCTTCTTCAGAAAAGGAAACAAACATGCACATTCATTCACACAAGTGAGCATACCTCAAGCACAGATGACCACCCTCTCCAGCACCTCAGACCAGAATGCAACTATCATGGTGTATGAAATCATCTGTCTGGAAGGGGCAGAGAAGGCAAAGGGATAGCAGGGTAGCAGGGTAAGGTTAGAGGGAGAGATAAGTACTGTCTGCAGAGCATGCAGGTACTAGGTGGAGGCACGACAAGACTGTCACCCACAGAGTTGGGGGGGGGGGGGGGGGGGCAGAAAAGGAGAGATTCAGGGAAAGGGAAAGATGGGCTCTGGTGCATTGGCAGAGGGCAGCACATAATGAGGGTAAGGGGTTGTGAATAGGGAGGAGGTGATAGGACAGAGGGCAGGAAAATGTTGGATTGAGGGTGTGGGGATAATTGGTTACTGTAGGTTGAGGATGGAAGACCTAATCAGCAAACAGATCTCCCATGTCATTTCCCCACACATTCCCATTCCTCCCACCATCCCCAAGAGCCAGTTACAAAGGAGTACCCCCTTCATCACCCTGTACCACCATGGACTGGAACAATGGAACCCGTCATTGCTTTGACGACTTATCATCCTGCCCGGAAATGAGGGACATCCTACTCATACCCCAGATCCTTCCCACCCTTCCTACAGTGATTTTCCATCATCCATCCAACCTCCAAAATATCCTATTCCAACCCTATACCACTCCCAATCCCCATGTCTTATCACAGGTATCATATCCCTGTGGAAGATCCAGGTGCAAGACCTGCCCAATCCATCCACCCAGCACTTTCTACTCCAGTCCTGTCACAGGTTTATCCCACCCTATCAGAGGCTGGGACAACCTGTGAAAGCAGCCATGTCACATACTCTTTCACTGCATTTTATACTGGTATGACTACCAACCAGGTGTCTACCAGGATGAACAGCAACCACCAAACTCTGCCCAAGAGCAATGTAGACCACCCTGTGGCTCACACGCAGCTAAACATAACATGCTTGATTTCAATGACTGCTTCACAACTTGGACCATCTGAATCCTTCCCTCCACCACCAGCTTTACTGAACTACATGGATGGCAGTTATGGTTACAATACATTCTCCACTCTTGAAACATTTTGGCTTCAGCTGTTCCCACACCCTCCATCTGACAATTTCTGCCCCCTCTACCCTATCACCTCCTTCCTATTCGTATCACCTCACCTTCGTCACATGTTGCCCTCTACCGTAGCACCCCATCCATCTTTCCCCTTCCCTAATCAATTCTTTCCCTGCTCCCCATTCCCACTGCTCTCCCCCCCCCCCCCCCTCACCTCCCTGACCTACAGCCTCCTGGTGCTATGCCTGGCAGTCTTGTCATGCCTCCACCTAGTACCTGCATGCTCTGCCAAACAGCACTCTTCTCTTCCCCCAATCTTATCCTGCTATCCGTCCCCTTCTCTGTCCCCTCCAGACTGATGCTTTCATTCAGTTGCTTGTGTGAATGAACATGTGTGTGTGTGTGTGTGTGTGTGTGTGTGTGTGTGTGTGTTCTTTTCTGAAGAAGGCTTTATCCAAATGCTAAATGAACGAAGTCTTTTGTTTTGCCTGTGTGTATTTCACCATGTCATCTTTATGATGAGTAGCGATTGATTCTTTCCCTTATATTGTTGATATTCCAGTGTGGAGTTTCTGTTGTTTGGAAATGTGTTCACTGTTGATCACTGTGTAGATAGTATATTTAGGACATAGTTTTCTTAAGATTTAACTTATGTGATCATCAAGTTTGCCTTCAGGTACACATCAACAAAATAAAAAGTACCGGGTGATCAAAAAGTCAGTATAAATTTGAAAACTTAATAAACCATGGAATAATGTAGATAGAGTGGTAAAAATTGACACACATGCTTGGAATGACATGGAGTTTTATTAGAACAAAAAAAACACCCCATATTGCTAGATGTGTGAAAGATCTCTCGCGCGTGTCATTTGGTGATGATCGTGTGTTCAGCCGCCACTTTCGTCATGCTTGGCCTCCCAGGTCCCCGGACCTCAGTCCATGCGATTATTGGCTTTGGGGTTACCTGAAGTCGCAAGTGTATCGTGATCGACTGGCATCTCTACGGATGCTGAAAGACAACATCCAACGCCAATGCCTCACCATAACCCCGGACATGCTTTACAGTGCTGTTCACAACATTATTCCTCGACTACAGCTATTGTTGAGGAATGATGGTGGACATATTGAGCATTTCCTGTAAAGAACATCATCTTTGCTTTGTTATGCTAATTATTGCTATTCTGATCAGATGAAGCGCCATCTGTCAGACATTTTTTGAACTTTGTATTTTTTTTTTCCTAATAAAACCCCATGTCATTCCAAGCATGTGTGTAAATTTGTACCTCTCTATCTACATTATTCCGTGATTTATTCAGTTTTCAAATTTATACTGACTTTTTGATCACCCAGTACGTTGCATTAGTATTTCCTTTACTTTCATCGTAAATGTATTGCCTTTCATTGTAATAAATAAGGATAGTTTGTTGAAGAGTAGGCTGACCATATTTCACATCCTATCTTGATTTCTGCTCAATCTTTTTCTCACCAGACAGATGTTTACCTCTTTTCCACTGAGTGAGCAAGCCCATGATACACAGTCTAGTTAACAAGAATTATTCAGCTTAAGATAGTAATATGTTTCCTCTCACAGAGAATGTTCCTTTATTGCAGCATTGACCATGTAGGTGAGGAGGTTTTGAGTTGACATGAAACAGAGAACTTCACTGGAAGTAGTCACTGATAGTGCTCCCAAACCAAATATGTCACAGCAGAAAAACCAGATAACATATGTTCCACAACATCTCACCACCCTTGTGTCCCATCCTGTGCATTTAAACCCTTTGCATTGTAGTCTTCAGATATGGTGATCCAAGCAGACACCAATCTTGGGAGAAGATGCAGAAAGGCATCTCTCCAACCTGCACCAAAGAGTGTGTTGAGAGTAGACATCTGCATACCATCAGACAGAGCACATCATTCTCTGCAGTAGGAAACTGACTGACAGGATTACCTTTTGCCAACACAAATTCAGCATGCGGACTGTTTTTGTGGATGTCCATTTCCAACATTTAAAAGCAAATGAAGGTAGGCTGAAACTGCTATAACTCCTTTTCTGTTGAGGTTTAGCACTAACATGCATGTTTCCAAATGCTTCAGGCCTGCCAGGTGAGTGTATAATGGTTAGAGGTTTTGGAGGCTCCACTGCTATATGCAAGTTCCTGGGCCTTGGTTGAGCCATATTGAAAGTAGTGGACTGAGGGAACTCAGCTAGTGTAATCATAAGACAGATCATGCCCAGCTACATTTGTGCAAACTAGTATGCAGAAAATGGGGGAAAGCTCAAAGGCAAAAGGAATATGTAGAAAGTTTGTTCAGGTGGAATGCACTTGAAGCAATACAGAATGGCAAGAGGAAGTAGATGAAGATGAGTTAGGAGATATGATACTCTGAGAAGAATTTGACAGAGCACTGAAAGACTTAAGAGGAAAGAGATCCTTGCAATAGACAATATTCCATCAGAATTACTGAAATTCATGACAGAGTGGGCCTTATCAAAACTATTTCAATTTGTGTGCAAGATAGATGCGACAGGAGAAATACACTCACACTTAAAGGAAAATGTAATAATTACAATTACAAAGAAGGCAGGTGCTAACAGATGTGATTAATACTGAACTATCAGTTTAATAACTGAAAAAGGAAGACCTATATTTGTAACATTTTAGGACTGGAGAAAGCTTTTGACATTCTTGACCAAGTTACACTCTTTAAAATTCTATAATTACTGGGGATAATATGCAGTGGAAGATAAAATTTTACAGAAACAAGACTGCAGTTATAAGAGTCAGGGAACATGAAAGGAAATCCCTGTGTGGGAAGAAAGTAAGACATGGTTTGTAGCCTATTCCAGTGCTATGTAGTATATATGTGTAGAGAAAGCTGTGAAGCAAATCAACAAGCAGTTCAGAAAGTGCATTAAAATTCAAGGAGAAGTAATAAAATATTTGAGGTTTGCTGCTAACATTTTAATTTTGTCAGAGATGGCAAAGGAATTCAAAAGAGCCATTCAGTGGAATGGATAGTTTCTTGAAAAGAGGTTATAAGATAAAAGTAAAAGAAATGTAATAGAATGTAGTAAAATTAAATCAAACAGATAGGTTATAAAATAAGAAACCAAAAATAGTAGATGAGGTTTGTGATTTGGATAGCAAAACAACTGATGATGGCTCAGATAAAAAGTATACATAATGTAGATAGGCAATAGCAAAAATAGCATTTCAGAAGGAAAGAAATTTGTTAACATACAACACAAATACAGGACTTAAGAATTAAGTGTAGCCTTATAAAGAAATGAAATGAGAGCTACTGAAGAATTGTAATGATTATATGGATAGAACAAATAACTAATGAGGTGGTACTGAATAGAACATGGAGAAAAAGTAGATATTAGTTGCTATGATACATCCTGAGGCATCAAGGCATTGTTCACAGTGGCAGGAGACTTTGATCATGTGCATGTGAGTTGTGCTTGTGTGTTTTTGCATGTGTCTTCTATCTTTGAAGAAGGCCTTTTATCTGAATGTTTAAATGTAAAGCAGTATTTTCACACTCTGCCTGACTGTGACTTAACACCTCCTCTATATGATGATTAGTGTCTGAGTTTTCAATATCTGATTATGCAAATACAGCGTCATCTAGTTTTTTTCATTTTCAATGATGTTTGCAAATTTGTATCTTTATTAAGTTTGTAGGTAGTCCACATCATGTTCTTAACTATAAGCTGGCTTGACTTATCCCTTTATGAATTTTTATCTGCAACATCAATTTCATTCATTACTTTAATTAATTTATGTCTTGTTTCAGAAAACAGAAATGTAATATTTTCCATGTTTTTCTTAATATTCTTTTGAAAGGTTTTAGTTGTGTCTTTCTTAATTTCTACTGTATCATTTGATGCAGAGATATGTTCAGTTTTCTATGAATAATCACTAAAGTGTGATGCAGAAGCCTGAAAGTAGTTTGTATTTTGTGACCATTATTGTGACACAGTACTCTCTAACAAGCTGAATGGGTATGTTTCGTCTAATATGTATGCACTTTTTAATTTCATTTTTTACTGTAGACCTATTAGCAATTTTTTGTGTTTCATCTTTTCTGTTCACATTTAGTACTGACAATGACTGCTTATCAGTTGAAACTATTGAATTTTGGTACTAATTTTTGCAATCAGTAAAATTTCAGTAGAAATATGTCTGAGTATTATGTCATGTACCCCATGGAAAATTTGACACACACAAACAGAACCACAGATGACAATAAATGAGTCACTGAGTGAGTGATTTTTGCACTCCAGTGATTGATATAAGGCTTAACCACTGAATCAAATGTTGATAGTAAACATTTCATTAGTGTTGTATAAACACATTAACAGTAAGGCTAATATTATTCTGAAGAGTGGTGGCACACAAAGTCTGACCAGCAGAGCAGCAAATTGCATATAGCACAGATGATACAGGGCTAAGGTTGTGGCCAAGCTGTGGAAAGTAATTGGTGTGGTCGCTCCATTTATTGATGATGTGTATTGAAAGTCATAGCCTCCCAAAGTTTTGTGTCACTACTGATCATAAGAGATGTGATACTTTTGATTCTACTTTCTATGTAAAGTGGACAATCATCCATTTTGTATTTGCTATTTTTATAAGTTTTTCGCATTCACTATTCTCTCCAAAGTTAGTTGCTAAGGCTTGGAAAGTCACTATATACCTGGCTATCTTTTGCGCTCCACCAAAAATTCATTCTATACCTTTCCCACCCTTTGCTCTGCTGAAGATCTGTTCAGTGCACACTTTTTTGGTTAGCACGTTCTGAGGTGTTTTTGATGGTAGTACAATTGGATTCTTTCTGTTTTCTACTTTTGGTCAGCAGTAGATGTCTTCCTTTGAGGCTTAAGGCTGACTGCTTTGCATTTATCTTTGGTTCTCCTGACATAAAGTGGTATTGGCTATATTGAAACAAGAAATTGACATCTAGTAAGATTCCAAATATTAGAACATTGCTACTTTTCGGAAAATGTAGAGGAAGTACCCAGCGACAGAATTCAAAACCATTTGTTGATAATTTGCCATCTGCCCTTCACCTTAGCTTCTGTGAAAGCACCTCTGATGTGGAAACCTCTTGTGATCTCATTAATGATGTTTTGACATGGGAAAAAAACAACAACAACAATAACAGATTGTGTTGTTGTCTTCCATTACTGTGGCAAGACAGTTATTTGTGTTTGATTTATGTCATCTTTGGGTCTCTTTTGGCCTTCCAGCACTTAACATGAGCATCAACTCTGGTTATCTATTGCAGCTGTAAAAATACACTTGTCATTTTCATATTAATATTGTAGCTCTGTCTTCCATAGACTGTTTACACTTCTATCCTACTACAATTTCCAAATGCCAAACAATACGTTTCTACATTACTTATCATTGCTCTTTGGAAAACATATATTTGTTAATTTATGCTGTTTCATGTTGTCAGTTGTTTTCATTTAGTGCATATCTCTATTCTAGTCTCTTATCTTTCTCCTAACATCTTTTTTTCACTCATCAGTTGAACTCTCTTCATAGTTTCCCATGTGCAGGTACTTTATTAATAGCCTTAAATTGTGTCATTTTTTTACATCGTTGCTCTTCTTGTATCGCCTATCCTAATTAAAATTCAGTATTTTTTTGTAAGAATCTGTTAAAAGTTTTATCAAAAGTTGATGCTGGCCCAGACCATCAAAAACAAGCAGAAGACAATAATGGACGAAAAATACTGAGCTAATACTTACAAAGAGAACACGCTAGCTAGCTTATGGCATTACTTTTTCTATCTTATAAGCAATGTTATTTAGTTTATTAATGTGCCATGTTATGAACATAACACCCACACTATTCTGTAATACTTAATGAAACATGCATCTTCTTTGTTCTCCAGTATTTTATGCTTTCCAACTTTTGGACCTACGCTTCATCAAAAGACATTGACCCATCACTTACGGAGGTCTTGAAGAAACTCTGTTCCTTGTATGGATCTTGGAGCCTAGAGAAACATTTAACAGTGCTTTATAAAGGTATGGATCTTACAACTTTTATTAAAGCTATTTAAATCCAGTTTCAATGAAATATCGATAGTGTTTGCCTCAAATGTATGTGTCATATATTTTTATCTTGTGTTATCCACTTATTTATCACTTTCAGGTTCAGATTAATTTAACAGTTAAGAGAACAGTACTTTCCTAAGTCATAGTTCCTAAGTTTCTTTTAATTCTGTGCTCTACAGGCATGCTGTTTTGTAATATTTTTTTAGAACTTTTCTAACTTACTGAAATGTAGCTGTGCTTGATTTCAACATTGTAACATCTGTGTTGTTTGTAAAGGTTTATAACTATCATTAACAAGTTCACAAAAGTCAAATTTTGTCTGGAAATTTGGAATTACTGTGACACTGTGGCCAACACATTATGAGGAACCAGTAAAAAAAGGTTCGAAGAAATCCAAAAATGTTGAAAATAGCTGCTCAAAGTAGTTGAATCATATTTGTAGCATATTTAAAAGGAGCTTGTAACAAAAAGAAAATAAGAAAAACTTTTTAAAATTTTCTGTTCAAAAATCTGGAGTGAAGATCATTAATTAATTACTTACACTAATTCAATGTAGACTAAATAACCATAAATTAAAAAAATGTTTAGTGTGGGAGGTGGGGTCAATTACTGGCACAGTTCATTATTTTGTAGTAATGCTGCAAATTACAATAAGAATTTTATAACTTAATGCCAACAAGACAAAGGTGTTCTGGACATGTTCTTGGGCACTGCCTGCTGTAGCAGCTCATTCCAAAACATACTTCACTAGTATTAAAATGTAGGACATTTCTGTAACATTCATTTTTATGTTTTTCCTTCTCTATTTTACCCATGGATTCAATAGCCTTGTTGCAGTAGTCACTGTGAACAGAATATCCATTTCAGTCAATTCCTCTTATAAAGATATAATAAAATTCTTATAGGGGAGGGTTGGGACGGGATGGCTGTTAACTGGAAGGGAGGTAATAGATGCATGGGATAGGAATTGAAGATAGGCGCTGGCACCAGTAAGTTTGCGCAACATACAAGATTGATGTTGTTCTCTGCTGCAATTTCTGCACAGCATTTTATTTGTGCATGACCACCAGACAGCTTTCAACCCAAATGAATGTGCACTGCAAAACTGTGCACAAGAGCAGATTCATCCCATTGCAGAACACCCAGTTGGGCATAACATGCTCAATTTCAGTTACTTTAATTAAATACATAAAGAATCTACTCACTAAGTGGCGGCAGAACACAAACATAAAAGAGGGTTGTAATTAAGCAAGCTTTTGGTGCCACTGGCTCCTCCTTGAGAGGCAGACTTACAAACAGATTGGGTGTATGGCCATGTGAACCAGGATGGCTCCTTCCTTTGCCAACCTTTCCTTGGGTCACTTGGAGGGGGATATCCTGGGATCCATAAGTCTTCATCACCTGCTTTGGTTTAGATATTGATGACATCTTTACCATGTGGACTCATGGTGAGACTGACATGTTAAAATTCCTGAAATCTATTAAAATTCCTTCTCCCAATTAAATTTCACATTGTCCTACTCCAAATCCCATGCTACTTTCCTTGATGTTGATCTCGTCCTCACTGAAGCCAGCTACACACTTCTGTCCACATTAAACCTACCAGTGAACAACAGTACTTACATTTTGACAGTTGCCATCATTTCCATGTCAGATGGTTCAGATGCAGACGCTTTACAGCAACCCTCCATCATTCTCACTTCAGCAGCCTTCACTGCATGTAATTACCCCACCAGCCTAGTTCAAAAGCAGATTCCCCGGGCCATCACATCTAATCCTGGTACTGCTGATCCCTCCAAAAAACAGCTTCAGAGCACACCATTAGTGACTCACTATTATCCTGGTCCAGAATGTATTAATCAGCTACTTCAACAGGGCCATGACTTCCTTAAATCATACCCTAAAATGAGATCCATTCTGTCTGAAATCTCGATCACCACACCTTGAATAGCTTTTTGCCACCCTCCCAATCTCCACAACATTTTTTTTCAGTCCCTATGCTCCTTCTGCAGCCATCTCCCTACCTATGACTCCTACCCCTGTGACTGCCCCCACTGCAGGACTTGCCCTATGCACCCTCCTACCACCACCTACAGCAGCCCTGTGACTGACAAAACATATACTATCAAATGGAGAGCCACCTGTGAAACAACACATGTCATATATCAGCTGTTGTGTAAACACTGTTTGGCCTTTCACATCAGCAAGACAATCACCAAATTATCAATTAGGATTAATGGGCATGGGCAGAGGGTGTATACTAGTGACACAATATCCTGTTGCAGAGCATCATCTACAACATGACAGTCATGACCTCGGCACCTGTTTCACCACGTGCACCATCTGGATTCTTCCCCCAGACACCAGTTTCTCAGACCTCAGCCAGTGGGAACTAGAGCTACAACATGTGCTTGGTTCTCAACTCCCACCCGGTCATAATTTATGTCTCAGCATTTCTTCACTGTTACTACTCTTTCCTTCACTCCATTTTAGTTTTCTGCATGTTTCATTGTCTTAACTGTTTATTTTTCACCGGCTCCCTCCTACCTCTGTTAGTACAATGCACTTAGTTTTTCACTCTTATTAACTCATGTGTGATGTTTGAGCAGTAAACTCTGTCTTGCATATTACCCTGTCTTGCACCTTTAAGCTCTCAGGTTTTCAAATCTCATCTGATGCAGTCCCCAACAATCAGTCTTTCCTTCTCATCCCGTGCAGTAAGTCTCCCCTGACCTGTGGTTCTGGGTGACTTTCCCGAAATCTACCCCTTTTCTTAGACCTTTCCAGTCCTTTTCCTTCACCCCTCTTCCTACCTCTTCAGCATGAATGCTGAAGAAGGAGCCACTGGCTCCAAAAGCTTGCCTAATTACAACCCTCTTTTGTGTTGTGTTCCGCTGCTGCTTGGTGAGTAGATTTTTTATCTATCCAGTTCAATTATTTTGTCAAAAATTGATCAGTTTTAATTACTGCTTCACAAACTGCGCTATATGAATCCTTCCTCCCTACACCAGCTTCTCTGAACTACATAGTTGTGAGCAAACTTAGAGCACAACTTCCAGCCAACAGTCTAGTTTATATGATGGTGTCATTCACACCTTAAGCAGCAAAGAAGATTTGGTGAAGGGACTTTGACTTTTTGTATGCTCTACAAGATGTATAATGATGTTTACTTGATATGCTGACACCCACACGATCACCTAACATCATGGATGAACCTCAACATGTCAACAACAAAATCAGCTGTAAATAAAATAAGACCTATACAAACAACTGAAGGGGCCATCCCTACTACAAAAAGATATAGTAACAGCTATCGTGTGATCTGTTGGATGATGGATGTACAGAGATTAGTGTAACTTGGAAGTAGACATCCTCAGAATCTGCAGAGTAGTGAAGTGATGTAAATCACTTAATAAAAACAAGTCTTCTGATCCAGAATAGATACCAGTTAGGTTCTTTGCAAAGTGTGCTGATGCAATAGCTCAGTACTTAACAATCATATACAACTGCTCCCTCGACAGAAGATCTGAACCCAAAGACTGGAAAGCTGTGCAGGTCACTCCAATATTCAAGAAAGGTAGTAGTAGTAATCCAGTAAATTACAGGCACCTATCATTAACATTGATATACAGCAGGATTTTGGAACATATATTGGGTTCGAACAGTATAAATTACCTCAAAGAGAACGGCCTATTGACACACAGTCAACACAGATTCAGAAAACACCGTTCTTGCAAAATGCAATTAACTCTTTGCACACATGGAACATTGAGTGCTATTGACAAGGGATTTCAAATTGATTCCTTATTTCTAGATTTCCAGAAGGCTTTTGACACTATACCACACATGCAGTTTGTAATCAGATTGTGTGTTTATGGAATATCATCTCAGTTACGTGACTGGATCTTTGATTTCCTGTCAGAGAGGTCACATTTCAGAGTAACTGATGGAAAGCCATTGAGTAAAACAGAAGTGATTTCTAGCAATCCCCAAGGTACTGTTCCTTATCTATATAAACAATTTAGGAGTCAATCTGAGCAGACATCTTAGGTTGTTTGCAGATGACGCTGTCATTTATCATCTAGTAAAGTCATCAGAAAATCAAAACAAATTGCAAAACTATTTAGAAAAGATATCTGTATGGTGCAAAAATTGGTAACTGACCTTAAATAATGAAATGTGTGAGGTCATCCACATGAATGCTAAAAGGAATTCATTAAACTTCAGTTACACAATAAACCAGTCAAATCTGTCTGTGTGCATACCTATGAATTACAATTATGAGCAACTTAAATTGGAAAGGACACATAGAAAATCTTTTGGGGAAGACAAACCAAAAACTATGTTTAATTGACAGAACACTTAAATAATGTAACAGATCTACTAAAGAGACTGCCTACACTATGCTTGTCTCTCCTCTTTTGGAGTACTGCTGCATGGTCTGGGATCCTTACAGGTAGGAGTACTTTGAGAGAGTTGAAAGAAGAGCAGCACATTCTGTATTATCGCAAAATAGGGGAGAGACTGTCACTGCCATGATACAGGTTTAGGTGTGGACATCATTAAAACAAAGGCATTTTTCATTGCATCGGAATCTTGTTTCAAAATTTAAATCACCAACTTTCTCTTCCAAATGTGAAAATATTTTGTTGACACCAACCTACCTAGGGAGAAATGATCATCATAATAAAATAAGGAAAATCAGAGCTTGAGCGGAAAGATATAGGTGTTCATTATTTCTGCATATTGTTCAAGATTGGAATAATAGAGAATCATTGTGAAGGTGATTTCATGAACCCTCTGCCAGGCATTTAAATGTGATTTGCAGAGTATCCATGTAGATGTAGATATGAATAGTCTTTATGAGACATCCTTCACTCTTGTAATACTCCTGGCTTCAACTTCCACTGACCTCCTACTCCACACCCACCTGCACTCGTGCTCCAGCACTGTAACTTCACTCATCTTGCACCAACTTCATCTCCCCCACAGTCTCCCCTTGCTCCGTTCTGTTTCCCCCTTCTAATCAATTCCTCCATGGCATCAGTGCCAGTGTCCGTGTTGCATTCCTATCCAATGCACCTCGTATCTCTCCCTCTCCCCATACCTATTTTGCGCATCTGCTGCCTCCCTCCCATCAGACACCCTCCCCCCCCCCTCCCCCCACTATCCACATCTTTTCTTCCCACACCCACTCCACCGAACACAAGCCCGATCCCTCATTCCAGTTGAGCTGCAGAACTGCAGTTCTAGCACTTGTATTCAGCCAACATGATGAAGCCATAAAGCAGTGTGTGTGTGTGTGTGTGTGTGTGTGTGTGTGTGTGTGGATGTGCGTGTACTTTAGCTTGAAAATGGATTTGCCCAAAATCTGTGTTAAATCTTGTGCAATTGACAACTCAATGCCCCTATTATTTAGTGAGTTGCTACTTTTATTCCTAAATAATTTATTATTTTGTCATCTCAGCAGATTCTCAGTATTTTTATCTAGGTAATGTCATTCTTCAGATGAATGATTCTCATCTGTGAATTTTGCCATTCTAGATGCATATTTATGTGTATTTGTAATAAATTGTCTAGATGAGAAAATTGATAAAAAAAAGGAAAAAAACAGCACATCCACTCTGAATCCCCCTTCCCATTTTTGTCCTGTAGGTCTGATTTTTCTGCTTCTCATTTTCTCTGCTTGTTCTAATAATGAGGAATAATTATATCTTTGTAATACTCTCTGTCATTTGTCAGTGTTGTCTTATTTTTCTTTCATTGCTTGAACACCATACTCCTTCATCATCTTCACTTCTCGCAGCTTTTACATTGTTTTACACAGATATCATGTTTGAAATTTTAGTATGATCTTTACATTGCTAATTATCAGACACAAGTACTCTACAATCAAAACCTTCATTAAGGTGTAAGTGGTTTTTCATTCATACTTTGATTCCTGATCAAATGCTGCTGTAATTATTTTCCTTTGTCATTTTCTTTTTCCATCAACTCTGTTTTTCAGTACTAACATTGTGACTCTCTATAAGATCTCTGATACTTTTCACAGTCCATCATTTATTTCTTTCACAAAATTTCATTTTCTATTAAGAGTTTACTAGTAAACATTCTTAAGTTTGGTACTACTATCAAGGACATCACACAACTTCATTTTTTATTAAGGGTTTATTAGTAAGTTGGGTGATACCATCAAGAAAATCAATTATCTTTGCATAACATGACACAAAAATATGGCCTCAAATTTTAGCTTTTATTGTAGATACTTTCTGATTTCTTCTTCTTCCTAGTATTTTACATGTTAAAGTTTTTTTGTGACCGGATTATGTGTCAGTTGTTGGGAAGCTCTTTACTTAAGTTATAATCCATTTCTAAATGCTGAGTAGTCAACTAGTAGTAAAATTTTCAGTTCAGGTCAGTGACAGATAGTAAAGCCAAATGCTAGAGCAAAAATATTTAAACAGCAATGTTAGGGAGGAAACTTGAATATAAAATATAATTTTTTTAATTTTTTTGTACCAAGGAAGGCTGTGCTATGAATCATACTTCCAAATGCAGCATAAACATCAAAACGACGATTACTGAGATAAATAATATAGGAGTAAGGTAACAACTCACTGGATAGTATAGGTGTTGAGTCTTCAACAGACACACAAACAGGACTGAAAATTCACTACCTTTCAGGCAAACCATTTTTTCAAGCTAGCACAGTACTGAGACTGCAGTTCAGCAGGTTGAAATTGGTGAGGGGTTGTGTTGGGTGGAGTGACTGAGGGGAGAAAAAGTGGCAGAGAGGCAGGGAGATGGATAAAGGGTTGGGAAGGGTGGCTCATGGCTCATAAGGAGGCAGCAGGTGTATGAGGTAGGAATGTGGGAGGGAAAGGTAGCACATGCACAGGACAGGAATGCAAAACACAGGCATTGGTATCTGTGAGTTCATGCACCAGACAAAGGTGATGGTGTGGGGGAGTGGACTGGGAGGGAGTGACAGAACTGAGGAAGGGGAGACCTTGAGGAAGAGGAAGCAGGTGCAGGAAGTTGGAAGAGATTAAGGCATGACGACTACAGGAATGAAAGAAGTGCTGCAAGAATAACTGTTATTATCTATGTAGTTCAGAAAAGCTAGTGCTGGGGAGAAGCATAGAGCTGGAACTATTTTTCAAGTTGCCATTGAAATCAAGCATGTTGTACCCAGCAGCATGTTGTGGCACTGGGTGATTAACTCTGCTCTTGGCTAAACCCTGGTGATGGCCATTCATTTGGGTGGGCAGTTAGTTGATAGTCATGTCTATATAAAATCCAGTACAGAAATTGCAGCAAAGCTGTTATACGAGGTGTGGCTAGAAAAAAACCGGACTAGTACTGGTGAAACAATAAAACGAATGCAATAAGGCTGAAAGTCGCGTGGCCTGTCACGTGACTCTCGCTCCGCCTACTGCTCGAGTTTCATCTGCTCCTGCACTCAGTCTGTCCATGGCGTCTGTTTTAAGTAGTTGACGTTTTGTCTGTGCGTCGGAAAATGTTGAGTGTACAGAAAGAACAGCGTGTTAACATCAAATTTTGTTTCAAACTAGGAAAATCTGCAAGTGAAACGTTTGTAATGTTACAACAAGTGTGCGGCGATGATTGTTTATTGCAAACACAAGTGTTTGAGTGGTTTAAACGATTTAAAAATGGCCGCGAAGACACCAGTGATGACACTTGCACTGGCAGACCATTGTCAGCAAAAACTGATGCAAACATTGAAAAAATCGGTAAACTTGTTCGACACTTTCCTTGTCAACTCCTGTTAACTCAGACACTGCTCTGATTGTTAAACGGCGATCTTGTCGAACAAGTTTACCAATTTTTTCAATGTTTGCATCAGGGTGGGTGAATAAGACAGGTTTTGAACCTTGGTCTTCCACATGGATATATCACATGTGGCAAGGATTGGTAGTAGATGTGGCACAGGGATGGATCAGGATATTGTGTGGCTTAGGTGGGTGACAAATATCATTTTAGAATGGGTGGGAAGGATTTTGAATAGCATATCTCAGTTAAAAGCCCTAGCAGAGGAAATGGTCAGTTGCTGTAGTCTGGTATGAAATTGGATGATGAGATAGCAGCAGCCACCGAGCCGAGAGGACGTGCAGCAGAGCAGCAGCAGCACTTGTGTGATAAACTGTAAATTAATTTAGTCTTTGTTTTTTGTTTACATGCTTCTGCAAAGAAGTGAACTGTATGTGTGTATTTTACTGTGTATACTAGTGGTTAGAAAATTAATCATATTTTTTGTTTTTGCGTAAGTCTTGAGAATATCCTTGTGTAGGGCGGCTTCCTAGTGTAAATTTTCCATGTAGAAAAACTTATTTCTGTTTAATAGCTTGATGTCTCAGAGTTCAGAGAGAAATCTACACACCAACTTTTAGTGTTACTGTCTTCTACTTTGGTATATTTTCAAACTCAGTAGCGCAATTTGAGACTTTATTTTATACACCGTACAATATGGCTAGGGACTGTGCTTGTTGTGAGCGGACACAAGGAGAGTTACCTGCTGTCCATAAAAAGCTGGAAGCTGCGTTGGCTACCATTGATAAGCTTCTAGCTAATGCTCAAAGTTGCAGTGACTTTGGGGCACTAGTGACGAGACATGTGACACCTGTGGTGTCATTGGAATCCCCTTGTGGCCCAGACATCACTGCGGCTTCTGATCAGTCTATCCTCACTCCAGAGTGGGTGGCAGACAGTGGTGGGTTCACATGTCTGTGGGCGGAAGGCAGAAGAGGGAGCAGTCTATGTGGCTGGCACCCTACGGCTTAGCAACAGGTACGAGGTGCTTCCCAGTGTTGATGATAACTCTGAGCCAGCATGGGATGCCTCTCCTGTTTGGCCAGCGGTCAATTTTCCTGTCCAGTCTGGACAAGAACAGAGGTGGGTATGCTAGTCATTGGGAACTCCAGTGTTAGGTGGGTGATGGAGCCCCTCAAGGAGATAGCAGGCAAGGTGAGAAGGAATTCCAGAGTGCATTCAGTATGTTTGGCAGGAGATCTCATCTGTGATGTGGGTGCAACTGGCTGCATGTAGTGGCACATATCAGCATGAATGATGTGTGCTGCTTGGGTTCTGAGGCCATCCTCGGCTTCTTTCTGCAGCTGGCTGATTTAGTGAAGGCAACTAGCAATGCACACGGGGTGTAGGCTAAGCTGTCTGTTTGTAGCATCGTACCCAGGGTTGATTACAGTCTTGTGGTTTGGAGCAGAGTGGAAGGTCTAAACCAGAGGCTCAGATGGCTCTGCAACAGTATCAGATGCGAATTTCTTGACCTCCACTATTGGGTGCAGAATTATAGGGTTCCCTTTAATACGTCAGGCGTGCACTACACACAGGAAGCAGCTACTAGGGTAGTGGAGTACGTGTGGCATGCGCATGGGGCTTTTTTAGATTAGGGGGACCCTCCCTTGAGAGCAAAAATGATTTGCCTGTTAAATCAGCCACAGTGACCTCAGAGAACCTTGGTCCTTGCAGATCAGAGATAGAAAAAATTAATATGATTTTAGTAAACTGCAAGTAAAAGTCCCAGAATTGGTATCGCTTATTGAAGGTTATAATGGACAGATAGTATTGCGAACAGAAACCTGGTTGAAACCACACATCAATAACAACAATGCCTTAAGTTCAGATTGAAATGTTTATCGTAAGGATAGGTTAGTCGCCAATGGTGACGGCATGTTTATTGCAGTAAAAAATTCAATAAAATCTGGTGATGTTATCACAGATTCTGAATGTGAATTAATCTGGGTGAAATTGAGTATCAAAGAATGGTCAAAAATGGTGATTGGATGCTTTTATAGACCACCTGGGTCAGGACCTGTAGTTGTAGAGCACTTCAGACAGAGCTTGCAGAATATCATCAGTAATTTTCCTGATCGTGCCGTTGTAATAGGGGGTGACTTCAACTTCCCACGTATAGATTAGGAGTGTTATGCCATCAAAATTGGTGCCAGACACAGGGAATTGTGTGGCTTTGTACTGGATGTCTTGCCCGAAAATTATCTTGACCGGATAGTTAGAGAACCAACTCGTGAGGGTAAGGTCTCAGATCTCCTGGCAGCAAACAGACCTGAACTTATCAAATCAGTTAAAGCAGAGGAAGGCATCTGTGATCATAAAGCTGTGACAGCATCTATGATGACGGGTCCTACAAGGAACGTTAAGGAAGATAGGAAAATATATTTGCTCAGCAAGGCTGACAAGATACAAATTTCAGAATATCTCAGTGGTCAGAATCAAATATTTGGTGATGAGGATGAAGATGTGGAGAACAAATGGAAAAAATTGAAAGGCATCATGCCCTACATAAATATGTTCCAAGTAAGGTTTTAAGGGATGGGAAAGATCTGCCATGGTTTAATAGCCATGTTAGAAAAGCGCTATGTAAACAAAGAGCACTTTCTCATTCTGGAAACATCCCCCAGGCTGTGGCTAAGCCATGTCTCCGCAGTATCCTTTCTTTCAGGAGTGCTAGTTCTGCAAGGTTTGCAGGAGAGCTTCTGTAAAGTTTGGAAGGTAGGAGACGAGATACTGGCAGAAGTAAAGCTGTGAGGACCGGGCGTGAGTCATGCTTCAGTAGCTCAGATGGTAGAGCACTTGCCGCGAAAGGCAAAGGTCCCGAGTTCGAGTCTCGGTCGGGCACACAGTTTTAATCTGCCAGGAAGTTTCGTATCAGTGCACACTCCACTACAAAGTGAAAATCTCATTCTGGAAACATTCCCCAGGCTGTGGCTAAGCCATGTCTCCACAGTATCCTTTCTTTCAGGAGTGCTAGTTCTGCAAGGTTCGCAGGAGAGCTTCTGTAAAGTTTGGAAGGTAGGAGACGAGATACTGGCAGAAGTAAAGCTGTGAGGACCGGGCGTGAGTTGTGCTTTGGTAGCTCAGATGGTAGAGCACTTGCCCGTGAAAGGCAAAGGTCCCGAGTTCGAGTCTCGGTCGGGCACACAGTTTTAATCTGCCAGGAAGTTTCAAAGAGCACTTCATCTCAGATTCAAAAGTAAAAACCTAGCTGACAAACAAAATCTGAACAAAGCAAAAATGAGCATAAGGAGAGCAATGAGATAAGCGTTCAATGATTTTGAAAGTAAGACATTGTCAACCAACCTGAGTAAAAACCCTAAGGGATTTTGGTCGTACGTAAAATCAGTAAGTGGGTCAAAATCATCTATTCATTCTCTCTGTGACCACACTAGCACCAAAACGGAAAACAACAGAGAGAAGTCTGAAATACTGAATTCGGTCTTCTGAAGTTGTTTCACCATGGAATATTGTAACACTGTCCCTCCTTTCAATCATCGTACGAACATTGAAATGGCAGATATTGAGATAACCTATTGTGAAACTGAAAAGCAGCTACAGTTGCTTATAGTGGAAAGGTTTCAGGACCAGATGAGATACCTATAAGATTCTATAAAGATTATGGGAAAGAACTTGCTCCCTTTCTAGCAGTAACTTATTGTAGATCACTTGAGCAACAAAAGGTACTTAATGACTGGAAAAAAGCACATGTTATTCCCATTTTTAAGAAAGCCCCGTAAGACAGATCCACACAATTATAGACCTATATCAATGACTTCATTCTGTTGTAGAAATATGGAACATGTTTTGTGCTCAAGAATTATGACGTTTTTGGAAAATGAACAGCTCCTCTATAAAAATCAACATGGATTCCGCAAACAGAGATCCTGCAAATCTCAGCTCGCTCTGTTCCTCCTTGAGACCCACAGTCCAGTGGACAATGGCACTCAAGCTGATGCCATGTTCCTTGACTTCAGTAAGGCATTTGACAGTGTCCTGCATTGATGTTTAATGAAAAAAAAAAGAGTTTGTGGAGTATCGGAGCAGACCTGTGATTGGATTCAAGATTTTCTTGTAGGTAGAACTCAACACATCACTCTTAATGGAAATAAATTGACAGAGTTAAAGGTAATATCCGGAGTACCACAGGGAAGTGTGATAGGACTGTTGCTGTTCACAATATATATAAATGATCTAGTAGAAAGCATCGGATGCTCTTAAAGGCTATTCACAGATGATGTAGTTGTTTATGCCAAAGTAGCAACACTAGAAGATAGTAAGAATTTGCAGAACGATCTGCAGAGAATTGATGAATGATGCAGGCTTTGGCAGTTGACCCTGAATGCAAATAAATGTAACATCTTGCGCATACATACG
The DNA here is from genome assembly GCF_023898315.1 of Schistocerca nitens. Lineage (NCBI taxonomy): Eukaryota > Metazoa > Arthropoda > Insecta > Orthoptera > Acrididae > Schistocerca > Schistocerca nitens. The sequence goes on from NC_064619.1 coordinate 295,063,390, forward strand.
AAAAGAAATCCACTACTGTACAGCTACACTGTTGATGCTGGAGACGGCATCTGCCGTAAAATATCTAGGCATAACTATTCAGAGTGTATGTTAAGTGGAATGACCACGTAAAACAGATAGTGGGAAAAGCAGACACAAAACTCAGATTCATTGGAAGAATCTTACTCATCCATGGAATAAGTGGCTCATAAGGTGTATGTTCACCTAATTCTTGAATATTGTTCATCTATCTGGGATCCCTTTCAGGTAGGACTGATAGAGGAGATCCAACGAAGAGCAGCGCATTTCGTCACGGGATCATTTAACTGACGAGAGAGCATTACAGAGATGCTAGACAAACTCCACTGGCAGATATTACAAGAGAGATGTTGTGCATCACAGAGAGATTTACTATTGAAATTTTGGGACAACACTTTTCAGGAGGAGTCAGACAACATATTACTTCCCCCCACATACACCTTGCATATTGACCGTGGGGAGAAAATTCGAGAAATTAGAGCCAATACAGAGGCTTACCGACAATCATTCTTCCCACACACTATTCGCAAGTGGAACAGGGTTTGAGGGATCAGGTAGTGGTTCTGAAAGTACCCTCTTCCACACATCATTAGGTGGCTTGTGGAGTATGATGTAGATGTAGATGTAGGTGTTCCTTTGCAGTGGGTTCTTGGGCCAGGTGGGAGGATTAGGGGGTATCTGATGGGATATAGTGTGGAAAATCTGTTTGCAGACAAGGTGTGGCAGATATTTACTGTCTCTGAAGGTCTTAGTGAGACTTCAGCATATAGGGCAAGAGAATTCTTGTCACTGCAGATGCACTATCCATGGATGGCCATACTACATGGGAGCAAGTTTTTGGTATGGTAGGGATGACAGCTGTCAAACTGGATATACTTTTCATTGTCAGCACATTTGATATGAACAGAAGTGTTGATGAAGACATCAGAGAGATGGAGGTCAATGTCCAGGAAGGTCTCATATTGGGCTGAGGAGGACAAGGTGAAGCAAATGTGAGAGAAGGTGTTGAAGATGTTGAGGAATGAGGATAAGGTGCCTTGGCCATGGGTACAGAGCATGAAGATATCATCAATGAACTTGAAACAGACAAACAGTTCAGTGTTTTGGAAGGGTCGGGAGGTTTCCCCTAAACTATCTATAAACATAGTGGCATAGGCATAGAAGAGTGCTGGCATAGGTGGGTGTCATGCAGGTGCCCATAGCCATGTCACAGATTTGCTTATGAACTGTCTCTCAAAGAGTAAGTAGTTATGTATAAGGATGTTAAATGTGGTAGGTTTGGAGTTGGAAAGATGTTTTGGAGAAGTAATATTTGATACCAGCAAGGTCTTGGGTAAGGAGGATATTGGTGTATAGGGAAGTGGCGTCCACACTGATGAAAAGGGATCCAGGTCATAATGGAGTGGAAATGGTCAAGTATCTGTGAAGAAAGTGGTTCGTACATTAAATAAGAGGCAGTAAGCAGCTACAGTGGCGCATCCAGGATTGTTAAGTTTACATAATCTGGGAATCATGTAGAAGATGGGTGTGCAGGGGTCATTCATCACCGTGGTGAGGAGGAAGACGGATTCAGAGGAAAGATTCTGTGACAAGCCTAAGTATTTGAGTAGGGACTGAAGGTTATGCTGGTCTTTTGTGATGGGCTTGTAGGTGGAGGAGTCAAACAGTTGGCAGATGCCTTCTGTCAGGTAATCCCTGCAGTTCATCAAACAGTGATGGAGCCATTGTGTGCAGGGAAGATGAATAAATCAGTGTCTGTCTTGAGGATGTGAAGGATTGTTCTTTCTTTTATTGAGAGGTCTGTGTTCTTTGGAAAGGATGTAGGGAAACATGAGGAGGCCAGCACATGGCTAAGGAATTCCTGGGAGCTTGTCAAGGGAAGTTAGGTGGGAGAGGGGGAGGGTCATAGTTGGATAGTAGTATGAACTCAGAGAGGTAAGGTTCAATGTTGGGATTAGGTTGGCTTTGGTTGGAGGCATTGGTAGCAAAGAAGTATTTCCACTGTAGGTATCATGAGCAGAAAAGTCCTTGATGAGCCCAGAATGGTTGAACTTGGGCGTGGGGCTGTAGGTGTGGCCTTGCCTTTGAACAGGACTGGAACTTCTGTAGGACTGAGGTTTTGGTGGATAGGTTGGCAACAATATTTTGGGTTTGCTTAGGTTCTGGGTTTCATCAGATGTTAGGAGCTTTTTTTTTGGGAAGGGGGTGGTGGTGTGGCAGATTACCTCCTGTGAGGTGTTGATGGGGGGGGGGGGGTTACTGTGGGATAGGATGGGTACAGATGGGTAGTAATTCTCCAATATGAGAACAGGATGTCAACAAATTTTATAATTCTTGGAGTTGGTGTCTGTAGTGCTCTTCCAGGTATTGGAGGGTAAGGATTCCAATTTGGGGAGATGTGGTATAAGCAGTTGGGGTGACACAATAGGAGTATCTGGGGGCACAATATGAGTATCTTGCAGAGAGATCAGAGGTGGTTCAAGGATGTCTGCACCATGGACATTTGTTTCAGTGGTATCAGTCACAATGATCAATGGCAAACGATTCCTGGCTAGTTCCTCATTCAGATCTCTGAGAGGGTACTACCAAGAGGAAGGTGACTAAGAGAAAGATATTGATTACTCAATTAAACTTTAAAATACTACTAACCAAAGTGTGGAACATATGAAGTCTCAATGTCAAAGGGAAGCTACAAAATCTGAAAATGGATATGCAAAGGCTCGATCAAGATATAGTGTGGGTCAGTGAAGTGAAACTAGTGTGGGTCAGTGAAGTGAAACAAAAAGAAGATAAGGATTTGTGGTCAGGTGAATATAGGGTAACATCAACAGGAGCAGGAAATGGTAAATGAGGAGTAGGATTCGTTATGAATGGGAAGTTGGGGCACAGAGTATGAGTATGTTACTGTGAGTAGTTCTGTGATAAGGTTGCCCTCATCAGAACTCACAAAAACTGTCACCTGGAACAGCAGTTCAGATGGACAACTCCAGTGTCACAAGCAGAGGACGAAAGGATAGGGAAAGTATGTGAGGATAATGAATGGATGAATGAGGAGGAATGAGAGAGTTAGTAACAGCAAATATCCTGTTCAGAAACAAGAAGAGGGAGAGACATACTTAGAAATGGTCTGGAGACATGAGAAGATTCCAGCTGGATTACATCATGGTGAGACAGAGATTCTGAAATCAGACATGGGATTGTAAGACATACTTAGGAGTGCATATAGATTCAGATCACAATTTAGAAACGATAAAGAGTAGGCTAAAGTTTAAGAGAAACATCACAGAAAATCAATGTGGAAAGAAGTGGAATACTGAACTACTCAGAAATGATTATGTGTGTTTGAAGGTCTCTAAGGATGTAGATATTACTGAATAACACATTCGGTAGGTCAGTTTAAGAAAAAATGACATCTCTAAAGATGACAGTCACAGAAATCAGACAGGTAAATATAAGAACAATGAAGGTAAACACAAAGAAAAAAGTGGGTAATAGAAGATATAAACTGACAGACAAAAGAAAAAAGTACAAACACACTCTAGAGAAGACAGGAATACAGGAACAGAAGCCACCTAGAAATAAAATAAATAGGAATTGCAAGGAAGCTAAAAATAAATGGTTGCAGGAGAAATGGGAAGAAATTTAAAAAGAAATGGTCATCAATAAAACAAATTAAGCACAGAGCAAATTCAAATCAGCTGACAAAATTAAAAGCGAGTGCTTCAGTACTAGAAGTGTAAGAGGAATTTCACTGTTCAATGCAAAAGGAAGATTGAATAGGTGGAAAGAATATAGTTTAGGCCTTTACAAGGGAGAAAAACTGTCTGATGATGTGATAGAAAAAGCAATGGGAGTCAATATGGAAGACAGGAGATTCAGTATTAGAATCAGAGTTTGCCATAGCCTTGAAAGACTTGAGACCAAATATAGGAAATATTGCTTTGGGATTTCTAAAGTCATTGAGGGAAGTGGCAATGAGGCAATTAAATGACTATGTTTTGTAGAATCTACAAGACTGGGAATATATCATCAGACTTTATTAAAAATATAATTCGCACAATCTCTATTATGGCAACGGCAGATAAGTGCAAAAACTATCATACAATCAGCTTAAAAGCTCATGCAAGAAAGTTTCTGACAAGAATAATATACTGAAGAATGAAAAAGAAAATAGAAGACCTGTTAGATAATGATCAGTTCGGCTTTAAGAAAGGTAAAGGCACAAATAAAGCAATTGTGATGTTGCACTTCTTAATGGAAGGAAGACTTAAGAAAAATCGACACACTTCAAATGATTTGTTGAGCTAGAAAAAGTGATCTGTGATGTAAAATGCTTCAAAATGTAGACATACATGTGTGTGTGTGTGTGTGTGTGTGTGTTTGTGAGAGAGAGAGAGAGAGAGTCGTTACTTTACTCCTAAATTATTTATGTTCTATCAGAACTTTCCATACTATATAGTGGAAATGCTGAGTCACCAATAGGCAGAGCAAAAAGAATGTCAAACAAAGCTTTCATCCAAACAGGCCTTCATCACAATTACACACACACACACACACATACAAATGTGTCTGTCCTCAATATCAGCTGCCAAGGACTGACTTTGAACAGCAGTGCATGTTGGAAGAAGCAAGCTGAGCAATCGAGACTGGAGTTAAGAAGAAGGCATTAGGGGGGAGGGGAATCAGAAAAGAAAAGAAGTAAAGTGAATGTGGGTGCATTGGTAGAATTGAGGGCTGTGTAGTGCTGGCATGAGAACAGGGAAGTGGGTGGATGGGTAAAGGACAATGACTAACAAAGCTCGAGGCCAGGAGGGTTACGGAAACATAGGATATATTATAGGGAGAGTTCCCACCTGCACAATTCAGAAAATCTGGTGTTGATGCAGGGATCCAAATGGCACAGACTGAGAAACAGTCACTGAAATGAAGAACGTCATGTTGGCAGCATGCTCATCAACTGGGTGGTCCAGCTGTTTCTTGGCCACAGTTCTTTTGTGGCCATTCATGTGGACAGACAGCTTGTTGGTTGTCATGCACACTTAGAATTTAGCACAGTGGGTGCAGCTTAGCTTGTAGATCACATGACTGGTTTTAATGGGACAGATTATGCTTGTGACTAGACTGGAGTAGGTGGTGGTGGGAGGATGTATGGGGCAGGTCTTGCATCTAGGTCTATTACAGGGATATGAGCCATGGCGCAAGGGGTGGGAGGAGGGGTTGTGTAGGGATGGACAAGGGTATTGTGTAGGTTCAGGGGGTTGTGGAATACTGCTGTGGGAGGCATGGAAAGGATAGTGGGGGGGGTCACATTCCTTATTTCAGGGCATGACGAGAGATGGTCAAAACCCTGGACAAGAATGTGATTCAGTTGCTCCATTGCTGGGTGGAACCGAGTGACAAGGGGAATGCTCCTCTGTGAGCTGGATAGTGGAACTTTGGGATGTGGTGGGTAACTAGAGAGATAAGGCATGGGAGTTCTATTTTTGTATGAGGTTGAGAGAATAATTACAGGCTGTGAAGAGAAGAGAGATGGACTTAGGGGAGAAGCTCTGGAATTAGCCCGAGGATTTGAGAAGAGACTAGAGATCCTGCTGGATTTCTGGAATAGGGTCTCTGTGGCAGGGTATGTAGGTGGGTGAATCTGACAGCTGCTGGATTCCTTCTGCCAGGTAATCCTTGCAGTTCAAAACAGCAGTGGTGGAGTCTTTGTCAGTAGGTAGGTTACAAGGTCAGGTTCCGTTTTTAGGTGGTCGATTGTGGTACTTTCTGTGGATGTATCAGAAACGTTTGTGTATTGTAGATGGAAGCAGCAAGAATTCATGGTGAAGGATACAAACATGAAAAAATACATAAATAATGTAAAAATATTACTGAAAAAATCGCAAAAATACATCAAAACACATGGAATAAATCATGAAAAGGATGAAACAGATGAAGTATGGGAAAACAATATGAAATCTGATGGAGTATGCCAATAGTGAAAGCCAAAAACCAATTGAAACTGACATGAAAACACTATGAGATCAATGAAAAAATAAATAAATAGATCGTATTGTGGGTTGTAGTTCTGTGGGCAGATAAGTGCGATAAAGGGGAGCAGCAGATGTGACTAGGTTAGGTGAAGTTAGTACATGCAAATTGGAGTATAGAGGAGAAGGTGTGTGTGTGCGCGCAGGGGGTTTGGTATGATGTGATACAAGTTCATGTGGCACAGGAAGATATGGAAAATAACAGGCAAAAATACAGGAGAGTGATGCAGGAAGAGTGATCAGCTTGAAGTTTTAGGATTAATGATAATGGTGGGAGTAATGTGGGACATTATATGCGGCTCCGACAATAAGCATCTGTTATGCTTGGTCGAGATGGTTGATACAGTGTGGCTCACAAGTAGATCATGCAGTGCAGTTCGGAAGGCGACAAATGAAATACAGAAAGGAAGAAAAAGAATGGCAGACACTGAGTAGAGTAATACATTAGAAAACAGTAACAAAGCAAAACAACACTGGGTTATTGGACAGAACAAAAGCCATCCAGCAAAATCAAACAATGGAAAGTCCAGGATGGAATAATGATGACATTGTGAGAAGGTTAATTGCTACTCACCATATATTCACAAAAATGCTGAGTTGCAGATAGGCACAACAAAAAGACTGTCAAGCAAACCTTTCAGCCAAACAAGTCTTCATGAGAGTCAGACGACATACACACATACAATCACACAAATGCAACTCACACACATGATCACAGTCTCTGGTTGCCAAGGCCAGACTGTGAGCAGTGATGCATGATCTGAGAAGCAAACTGGGTGGTGGGGGTAAGGAGGAGGCCAGGGGTGGAGTATGGTGGGGGGATAGTGGGGTAGCGGTGGGGGGAATAAATATTAAAACAATAATAGTAAAATGATTCATAGTCTTTTCATTGGATATATAATCCTCTCTATAAAGTGCTGCTTATGGGAGCATACAGGAATGAGAGCTACCTGTGAACCAGTCATTTGATATACAAAATACAATGCAATCAATTTGCTGCAGTCTACGTGGACAAGACAACCAACAAGCCGTCTGCCCACATGAATGGCCACTGAGAAACTGTGACCAAGAAACAGCTGGACCACCCAGTTCCTGAGAACACTGCCTAAAATGACGTTGTTCATTTCAATGACTGCTTCACAACTTGTGCCATCTGGATCCTTCCCACCAACACCAGCTTTTCTGAGATGCGCAGGTGGGAACTGTCCCACAATACATCCTACATTCCCATAACTCTCCTGGTCTTTTAGTTAATCATTGTCCATTACCCCCCTCCCCCCCGTCTTGTTCCCATACCATCACTACACAGCTCTCTATGCCACCAATGCCCCCGCAGTCTTTCTCCTTCTCTACTTTTCTGCTAACTCTGCCCACCTCCCCTCTGAACTCTGTCTATCCTCCCTACTGCAGCTAGCTGCCCTAAACCCTCTCCACCTCATCCCTGTATGCTCCCGCAAGCAGCACTTTACCGTCCCCAACCCCTACCCTGCTATCCCTCCCCCTCCCCATCCCAGTCTCCTCCTGACCCCACCACCCAGTTTGCTTCTCCCATCATGCACTGCTGCTTGCACTATGGCCTTGGCCTTGATGGTCGTTCGCGTGCGCGCGCTCGGGCGCGTGCGTGCGCGCGCGTGCGTGCGTGCGTTTCTGTGTGTGTGTGTGTGTGTGTGTGTGTGTGTGTGTGTGCGCGCGCACTTTGTCTAATTCTGATGAAAGCGTGTTTGGCCAGAAGCTTTGTTTGCCAGTCTGCATTACAGATGGCTACAGGACCACCCCTGATTGATGGTGCAACCTCTCATGTACATTACACCAGGCAATACCATTAATCCTAGACCTAGAGCTAAACCTAGACCTAGACTCTTCCTGTGTCACTGTCACATACTTTTGCATGTTATGTTCCATAACTTCCTGTGCCACATGAACTTGTATCTCACCTTACCAGACCTTCCCCACCCCTACTCCCTCTCACTATTCTGGTACACACATAAGAACTTCACCTAATCTAATCCCCTTCTTCACTTTTATCCACCCACAGACCTGCAACCCACATTACAATCTTTACATTTATTTTTTTTCTTTGATCCCATAGTGTTTTCACGTCAGTTTCAGTTGGTTTTTGTCTTTCACTATAGGCCTACTCCCTCAGATTTCATGTTGTTTCCCCATACTTCACCAATTTCATCCTTTTTGTGATTTTTCCAACATGGTTTGGTGTATTTTTGTGAATTTTGTTGGGCGTATTTCTACGTTATTTATGTATTTTTACACGTTACTATCCTCCACCATGGAACCTTGCTGCTTCCATCTTTGTCAAGGTAGAAATGGTTCCTTATCCCTAGCCAGAACCCAGTTCCACATACTTTTCCTGAGCTGGTACTTGGCACATGGAATCCCCCCAAATAGCCTTCCCATCATATTACCCATCTCCAGCTGCAACCTCTCCTTCCAAAATGACCTGTTCAAATCCTGCCAGTCCTTAAACCTCATCAATACAATTCTTCAAAACCATGTTAATCAATCCCAAACCTCCTTGCAATACCTCCTCTCCATCTGCAAAATTCCCCTGCTATGCAATCCCAAATTTCTTGATCCCCTCATAACTGACAAACTCTACCTTGCAGACATACTAAATTTATCCCACCCTCAAAGACTCCCTCCCACCTCCATATAGGATCCAGAATCTAAACAGATCTAAAACACAGTCATGAATTTTTCCTCCAAAAACCTTAGACCCACAGACTTACCAGTCCTTTCCAAAGACATTGTGTTTTGCCTCATTCCCAAAGTCAATCATGCAAAACTTGTTACAGACCTTCTCTTTTTCTCCTGGTTCCTACAGTGGAAACACTTTTTTGACACCATCTTCACCAATCAGACTCAACCAAAGACCACTGTTGAAACCTGCCTGACACAGCTCATTTCTCCATGCAACCTTGATCCCCCCACTGCCCCCAAATCCTCCCTGTTAATTTACAAGAATTTCTTAACCTCAAACCTTGCATCACCATCATTCCCCAAATCCCTATACAAGCAAGCTAACCTTAAATCTGCAGTAAGAACTGCCATCAACCACCTAAAAACTGATCCCAACCTTAAAATCCTATGTGATTACAAAGGCTACATGACAGTTGCTTTGAACCACAAGGATTACTTAAGGACACTGCCAACTCTGAGATTCATCAACCTACAAACCCTAGTACAGTGGCCCCATTCCAGAAATCCAGCAGGACCTCCAGTCTCTCCTCAAACCCTTAGACCCATCCCAGAACCTCTCCCAGGAGTCTGTCTCTCTCCTCACTCCTACTGCGCCCCACAGTCCTACCTTCTACATGCTTCCTTATGCCCATAAACCCAAACATAGTGCCTGCCCCATTGTGACCAGTTACAGTGCCCCCACACAGAGGATCTCTGCCCTCAGAGACCAACACCTTCAGCCTATTACCCATACGAGGTGCATTCAAGTTCTAAGGCCTCCGATTTTATTTCTCCGGACTGGAAAGAGATAGAAACATGTGCATTGTTTTCAAATGAGGCCACGTTCATTGTCAATACGTCCCAGAGATGGCAGCACCATATGGCAGATGGAATTTTACTGCCAGTGGCGAGAAAGAGAACTGTTTTAAATACTTAAAATGGCGACGTCTTTCTTACTTGAACAGCGTGCAATCATTCGTTTTCTGAATTTGCGTGGTGTGAAACCAATTGAAATTCATCGACAGTTGAAGGAGACATGTGGTGATGGAGTTATGGATGTGTCAAAAGTGCGTTCGTGGGTGCGACAGTTTAATGAAGGCAGAACATCATGTGACAACAAACCGAAACAACCTCGGGCTCGCACAAGCCGGTCTGACGACATGATCAAGAAAGCGGAGAGAATTGTTTTGGGGGATCGCCGAATGACTGTTGAACAGATCGCCTACAGAGTTGGCATTTCTGTGGGTTCTGTGCACACAATCCTGCGTGACGACCAGAAAATGCGAAAAGTGTCATCCAGGTGGGTGCCACGAATGCTGACAGACGACCACATGGCTGCCCGTGTGGCATGTAGCCAAGCAATGTTGACGCACAATGACAGCATGAATGGGACTTTCTTTTCGTCGGTTGTGACAATGGATGAGATGTGGATGCCATTTTTCAATCGAGAAACAAAGCGCCAGTCAGCTCAATGGAAGCACACAGATTCACCGCCACCAAAAAAAATTCGGGTAACCGCCAGTGCTGAAAAAATGATGGTGTCCATGTTCTGGGACAGCGAGGGCGTAATCCTTACCCATTGCATACCAAAGGGCACTACGGTAACAGGTGCATCCTACGAAAATGTTTTGAAGAACAAATTCCTTCCTGCACTGCAACAAAAACGTCCGGGAAGGGCTGCGCGTGTGCGGTTTACCAAGGCAACGCACCCGCACATCGAGCTAACATTACGCAACAGTTTCATCATGATAACAACTTTGAAGTGATTCCTCATGCTCCCTACTCACCTGACCTGGCTCCTAGTGACTTTTGGCTTTTTCCAACAATGAAAGACCCTCTCCGTGGCCGCACATTCACCAGCCGTGCTGCTATTGCCTCAGCGATTTTCCAGTGGTCAAAACAGACTCCTAAAGAAGCCTTCGCTGCTGCCATCGAATCATGGCATCAGCATTGTGAAAAATGTGTACGTCTGCAGGGCGATTACGTCGAGAAGTAACGCCAGTTTCATCGATTTCGGGTGAGTAGTTAATAAGAAAAAAAATCGGAGGCCTTAGAACTTGAATGCACCTCGTAACTTACCCTCCTATACAAAATATACGAACCATTTCCTCCAACGACTCTCCACAGTTCCTGTTCCTCTACCACATGTTGCCATGCCATGCCCCTTCACACTAACATCCCTAATGACCATAGGCTTGCCACTATTGAACACTATCTTCCCCAACACCAGATGGATTCCAAACGTGCAACCTCCTTACTAATCCAGGGTATGGATATGAGTACTCCGATGACACTATCCTATGCCAGTCTATGCATAGGCAATCTAGAGGAATACTTTCTAACTGCGCAGAGTCCCAAACCTGGATCAGATTCATTGACGACATCTTCATGATCTGGATCAAGGATGAGGACCCTATACACATTTCTCCAAAACCTCAAATCGTTTTCCCCCATTCACTTCACATGGTCCTCTTCAACCCAACAAGCCCCCTCCTTGATGTTGACATCCATCTCAAAGATTGCTACATCAGTACCTCTGTCCATATCAAACCTACCAACCACTAACAATACCTCAACTTCGACAGTTGTCACCCATTCCATACCAAGGCTGTCACATCTGGAGTGATGAGCAGTCTCTCTCAAAATATACCAATGGTCTCATGAAGGCCATCACATATTGTAATTATTCTCCCAACCTTGTACAAAACAGATTTCCCATGCCTAGTCTCTACAGTCACCCACCACCTCCCAAGGTCCCACCATCCAGCCACAGAGGAGCATTCCCCTTGTGACTCAGTACCACCCAGGACTGGAGCAACTGAATCACATTTACTGCCAATGTTTTGACTACCTCTTGCTATGCCCTGAAATGAGGACTGTGCTACCTACTACTCTTCCCATCCCTCCCATAGTGGTACTCCATCACCCACCAAACCTACACAATATTCTTATCCACTCCTACACAACCCTTGCTCCGAACCCCTTGTGTCACGGCTCATATACATGTAATAGAACCAGATGCAAGACCTGTCCTATACGTCATCCCACCACCACCTACTCCAGTCCAGTCACAAGCATCAGCTATCCCATCAAAGGCAGGGCTAACTGTGAAACCAGTCAAGTAATCTACATACTAAGCTGCAATCACTGTGCTATATTCTACATGGGCATGACAATGAACAAGCTCTCTGTCTGCAAGAATGGCCAACAACAAACTGTATCAAAGAAACAGCAGGACCACCTAGTTGCTGAGAATGCTGCCTCACACCAAGTTCTTCATTTCCATGATTGCTCCACAGCCTGTACCCTTGCCACTAACATCAGCTTTCCTGAATAGCGCAGGTAAGAACTCTCCCTGTTATATATCCTATGTTCCCATAACTCTCCTGACCTCAACCTTCATTATTCATCATCTTTTACCCACTTATCCTGTTCCCTGTTCCCATTGCAGCGCTACACAGCTGTCTATTCCACCAACGCACCCACAGACTTTTTACGTCTCTGCTTTTCTGACTGCTATGCATTCTTAGGTATTAAGTTCTGTAGCAAACTGTTTCCCACCCCACCCACTATTATTACATGGTCCTTTTTTGTAAAGTCCTTACATAAACACCCTAAGTCCTCTATCACATGACTTAGCCCTGCATTTGACTTGAAGATACTGGTGACCTCCCCCTAAACTTCCCTGTAACTGAGGGCTTACACCTCGCCCGTGTCTACTACCTAGCAGCAGCAATTTCTTCTTCCTAACATTTTGTCTATTCCTAGGCTTCTTGGCCTTGGTTGAAGTGTGCTGCACATTTCTTGCACCTCGTTCCAGCTGACGCTCTTCTCCACTTAGCTCTGGCAGTGGTAGATACCTGTTTTTGGTGTTGATAATAAAACTATCAGGTCACGTTCTTTTTCTTCCTATCCGCCTACCAGCTGCCAGTTCCCAACCACTCTCCTCCCTCCTATCTCCCTTGATCCTTATCAGTCCCTTCCTTGCTTCCACCAACTGTGCCTGAAGGGCACAGATTTTCCTTTCCTGTTCCCCAATCAAAATGTTCCTGCTGCATATAAAGCTAACAGAGATGAGATTTCTAAGAGCAGTAACAGGATGCACAACAGATGACAGATTTTGAAATTTATAAGTTACAGAGAACTAAGTATATTTAATATCCTCAATGAAATACAAAAAAATAGAAGAAACTGGAACAAACAACACCAAAGAATGAGCAGAGAAAGATAATCTGTTCAGATAAGAGCATTTAACCTGACATTTTGAAAAAACAGGTCTTCTTCCGGATGTTCGCGTCATTCACACACAATATTTCGACAGAGTAACTTGCCGTCTTCTTCAGATGCTACCCAAGAATGGTCCTTGGGCAGATTGAGTACAGTATTTATGCCTGTAAGGTGCTGGTTGCTCCCTAGTCGGTCCGCACCACATCGGGTGTTCCCTCCGCAGTCCTTGGTCTCCACTTCTGTCTCTAGCTGAGTGCTTTGTAATTGGTCCACACTGCGTCGAGTGTTTCGTTTGCAGTCTGCACCCGCCAGGCCAGGCTCCCATGATCCTCTCTGGTCGCTGGTGTTCTGACCACCCTCCATGTCCGCTACGGCCATTCTCTGGGGCTATGGTTGTCGCCTGAGGTCTGTCAAAACTGGTCTGTAATGTCTAGTGTTCTGTCTCATTGCTGTTTCCTTGGTTTCCACTTCTGTCTCTCGCTGGGTGCTCCGTAATTGGTCCACGCCATTTTGAGTGTTCCATCCCCTGTCTGTGCCCACCAGGCACGGCTCCCTCTGATTGTTGGTGTCCCACCCGATGTCCGCACCCAATTTGGTCATCGTCTAGGGTTGTGGTCGTCATCTCAGGAGTGTCAGGACAAATCTGTAGTGTCTGGTGCTCTGTCTCGTGGCTGTTTTCTCAGTTCCCATTCCTGTTTCTTGTGAAATCTCGATGTGTTTTGCATTGAGTTTTCAGAAGTTCAAGAACCGGATCCCAGGCCTTGCTGAGCTGGTATCCAGTGTCACGGCTGATGAGATTCTCAGTGATCTTGATCTCAATGGACTCTTTTATGACACTGTACCAATATCTAGGGCATCTGTGTGACAATATGGTGTCATTGTAGTTCATCAAGTGACCAAGCTCTAAACAGTGTTCTGCTATGGCTGATTTGGTAGCCTGTCTGAGTCTGATGTGCCTCTGGTGTTCTTTACACCTGATTTCCATAGTCCTGGTGGTCTGGCCAATGTATGACAGCCGACACTCACATGGTATGCTGTCAGTGCATGGCTTCTGTAATCCCCGGTCATCCTTTACATTCCCCAACATTGTCCCAATCTTACGCTCTTCATGTCATGTTTCATGAGAATTCTGCTGATCTTAGCAGAGATCGGTCCAGCATATGGCAAGTGTGGCACCCTCTTTGCTCCTTCTGGTTCTTCTTCTGGATCCTGTGGTTGACTGGCAGGTCGAAAGCCTTCTGGACGTCTCTAAATGAGAATCCATTCTTGCTGAACACCAACTATAAGTGTTCTGTTTCCATTGTCAAACTGTCAGGGTCTGACAGAGTATGTGCTCTGTGGACTAGAGTTTTGAGCATTGTGTTCTTCTGTTGCGGATGGTGGCAGCTGTTGACTTGCAGTTATAAGACAATGTGTGTCAGTTTGTGGTATACATTGTGCCCAAATGTGCCATCAGCCTTCCTCTTGACTAATACATCCAGGAATGGGAGTTGTCCATCCTTCTCCAGATCCATTGTGAATGTTATATTTGGGTGGCATGAATAGAGATGTTCCAGAAAATCATCTAGCTTCTCCCTACCATGGGGTCATATGACAAAGGTATCATCCACATATGAAGGGCTTATTTCAATAGTGGTACAAGTCCATTTTTGTTCATTCTGAGATACAGAGTCCTATAAAGTTAAATGAGCGCTGAAAAATCTGCAGTAGAGATACAAGAAATATTAAAGTATATATATATATATATATATATATATATATATATATATATATATATATATATATATATATATATATATATATATATATATATATATATATATATAATAGAGGGAAACATTCCATGTGGGAAAAATATATATAAAAAACAAAGATGCTGTGACTTACCAAACAAGAAAGCGCTGGTAGGTAGACACAATAAAAAACACACACACAAATTTCAAGCTTTCGCAACCCAAGGTTTGTCACTGTTGCATTTCGAAATCTTTTCTGTCATCTTACTTTCTCTTTTTGTTTGTGCAAGTAGTTTCACTTTGTATTCACCTTCCCTTTTTACCGTATTGTCACTGTTGCATTTCGAAATCTTTTCTGTCACCTTACTTTCTCTTTTTGTTTGTGCAAGTAGTTTCACTTTATACTCCCCTTCCCTTTTTATCGTAAGCAACCTTGGGTTGCGAAAGCTTGAAATTTGTGTGTGTGTTTGTGTGGTTTTTATTGTGTCTATCTACCAGTGCTTTCTCGTTTGGTAAGTCAATATATCAGATTTTTTAGCGCTCATTTAACTTTATAGGACTCTGTATCTCAGAATGAACAAAAATGGACTTGCACCACTATTGAAATAAGCCCTTCTTATCTAAAAAAGCACTTGGTTTGATATGTGGCAGATGTAAGTGCCTCCTCTTCAGATCTTTCCCTGAATAGTTTGGCAACCACTTATGATACTTCCCATATAGAAAGTATGTTGAGGTTAGTACATGCCTGAAAAAGTTGAGGAGAGCTGATCAAACCTCTCTCCAATAAGATCAAGTGAGTCATTCAGTGGTACTCTTGTGAAGAGAGACACCACATCAAAACTGACCTTTATGTCAGAGTCCACAATGTGTAGTTGCCTCAGCCATTGTATGCAGTCCTCTGAGTTCCGAATGTGGTGCACACATATGCCCACAAGTTGTGCCAGCATCTTCTTTAGGTATTTTGTAGTAGGATAGGTGGTAGCACTGATATTGCTAACAATAAGTCGAAGACGAACCCCATTCTTGTGAACTTCGGGGAATCCATGCAATCTAGATGATACTGGCACTTTGGAACGCAGTTGTTTGATAACTTGTTCAGGCACGCCGACTCCTTCAGCAGAGCCCTGGTCTTTTTGTCCACTTTGTCCATGGGATCACTTGCTATTGGTTTGTACACAGGATCCTCCAGAAGTTGTTGCACTTTTCTGTCATACTCTGTCTTCCTTATGATGACTGTGGAGTTCCCCTTGTCTGCTGGCATCACTGCAATGCTGTCATCCTCCCAGAGTTGCCTGAGTGCCAACCTTTCATTGCTTGAGACGTTGATTTGGAGTCCTGCGTGTGTCTCTATGGACCTCTTCAGCCACACTGAATGGTAGCCTGTTGGTCACTTGCTCAACTGCACTGATGCAATGCAGACCAACTAGGGAGCACCCAGCACCTTACAGGCATAAATACTGGACTCTATCCATCCAAGGACCATTCTTGGGTAGCACCAAAGAAGATAATAGGTTACACCATCAAAATATCATGTGAGAAGGATGCTAACATCTGGCAAAAGTCCCATTTTTTTCAAAATGTCAACAGATTGCCGGGAAAGCCTATAGAGCTACAGCATTTAACCTAATTGAGAAAAGAAATCAAGGAAAAATGAGGAAGTGATGGACAGTGTAACAGGCAAAACAAAACAAAAAAAGGTCTAATCCTTGAAGTGATGATGTGAGTACTAAACAAAAACCAGTGTGCTGTTGTTCACCATGTTTGAGTTTATGTGCACACAGTATAATATTAAACCCTTTAGTGCTGCCAGTTATATAATTCCTGGTGTTTGTAATTAAATAAGCAAAGTATAAATTAGTGGTTTTTACATGAATTTTATTTAGTTAAAAAGAATATTCATACAAAACTATAGAATGACTGTAGAGTGCTTAAAGCTCTTCGTCTTCTCCTCCCTTCCTTTTTACCCCTCATAGGTCTTAATTTACTCAAGTCAGAATCCATATAAAACTCTATATCACATGACTTTATAATATTAAGGGACACAACTAAAACAATAACTTACAAAAACTCCTGCTTACATAGTTTACATAATGGACTACATAATCTTCACCAAAATTTGAGCAACAGCCTCCATCAGCTCATCATCACCAGATGACTCAGGGCGGTGTAGACGGTGCCACAGATAACTCATTGTGCATTCTCCACATTCACACTGTGTATTTCCTTTGAAAAGTCCCTATTTGATAAAACTATCCATGGATTCACCAACGCCTGATCTTAGCACTGTGGTTCACAAGTTGGAGGTAATTACCCCCTGAGGGCTAAAATGAAATCGTCTGTTTCAGTCATGAAACTAAATTATTTTCAAAAGATCATTACTATTATCACAGTTTTGCAAGACTCTAATACTGGTGTTATAAGTTATCAATAATTAATTTTTCTCAATTAGTAGCATTAATGTGACGGAGGTTACAGGTTCCTCATGTTGTCCACCCACTACACATATATGTTGTGCTTTGTCCCATACATCTTTGATGATAAAAGTGAGGCATGTGCATACCAAAAGCTAAATATCTCAACAAAATGTCTTTTCCAACTTGTAGGTAGTACCCACAGTAGTCCTGAAAGTGCTTCATGACTCGCATCAAAACAGATAAATGAATTAATTGGCAACACGACACAGCAGTAACTACATAAGGGCTACTATAATGCTGTACACTGTTTTATTATTATTATTATTATTTCTTTACTTTCTCAGACGTTAAGTCTGGTTGAGAATGGAAAGTGACGCGGACCTTGATCAAGCGTCACTTCCTATTAACTGTACGGTATGTGTTATATTGCATTTAGGAACTTTCGGGTAATTGAACATGTATCAATAATTACGGATTTCTGTAGTTGTATATATGTGTTTGGATGTAGCTGTATTGCATTGATGTACTGGTGGATATTGTGTGGTATGACTCCTGTAGTTGATACTATAATTGGTATGATGTCAACTTTATCCTGATGCCACATGTCTTTGACTTCCTCAGCCAGTTGGATGTATTTTTCAATTTTTTCTCCTGTTTTCTTTTGTATATTTGTTGTATTGGGTATGGATATTTCGATTAGTTGTGTTAATTTCTTCTTTTTATTGGTGAGTATGATGTCAGGTTTGTTATGTGGCGTTGTTTTATCTGTTATAATGGTTCTGTTCCAGTATAATTTGTATTCATCATTCTCCAGTTCATTTTGTGGTGCATACTTGTATGTAGGAACTTGTTGTTTTAAAAGTTTATGTTGTAAGGCAAGCTGTTGATGTATTATTTTTGCGACATTGTCATGTCTTCTGGGGTATTCTGTATTTGCTAGTATTGTACATCCGCTTGTGATGTGATCTACTGTTTCTATTTGTTGTTTACAAAGTCTGCATTTATCTGTTGTGGTATTGGGATCTTTAATAATATGCTTCCTGTAATACCTGGTGTTTATTGTTTGATCCTGTATTGCAATCATGAATCCTTCTGTCTCACTGTATATATTGCCTTTTCTTAGCCATGTGTTGGATGCGTCTTGATCGATGTGTGGCTGTGTTAGATGATACGGGTGCTTGCCATGAAGTGCCTTCCCCCTCCAATTTACTTTCTTCGTATCTGTTGATGTTATGTGGTCTAAAGGGTTGTAGAGGTGGTTATGAAATTGTAGTGGTGTAGCCGATGTATTTATATGAGTGATTGCTATGTGTATTTTGCTAGTTTCTGCTCGTTCTATAAAGAATTTTCTTAAATTGTCTACCTGTCCATAATGTAGGTTTTTTATATCGATAAATCCCCTTCCTCCTTCCTTTCTGCTTAATGTGAATCTTTCTGTTGCTGAATGTATGTGATGTATTCTATATTTATGACATTGTGATCGTGTAAGTGTATTGAGTGCTTCTAGGTCTGTGTTACTCCATTTCACTACTCCAAATGAGTAGGTCAATATTGGTATGGCATAAGTATTTATAGCTTTGGTCTTGTTTCTTGCTGTCAATTCTGTTTTCAGTATTTTTGTTAGTCTTTGTCTATATTTTTCTTTTAGTTCTTCTTTAATATTTGTATTATCTATTCCTATTTTTTGTCTGTATCCTAGATATTTATAGGCATCCGTTTTTTCCATCGCTTCTATGCAGTCGCTGTGGTTATCCAATATGTAATCTTCTTGTTTAGTGTGTTTTCCCTTGACTATGCTATTTTTCTTACATTTGTCTGTTCCAAAAGCCATACTTATATCATTGCTGAATACTTCTGTTATCTTTAGTAATTGGTTGAGTTGTTGATTTGTTGCTGCCAGTAGTTTTAGATCATCCATGTATAGCAAATGTGTGATTTTGTGTGGGTATGTTCCAGTAATATTGTATCCATAATTTGTATTATTTAGCATGTTGGATAGTGGGTTCAGAGCAAGGCAGAACCAGAAAGGACTTAATGAGTCTCCTTGGTATATTCCACGCTTAATCTGTATTGGCTGTGATGTGATATTATCTGAATTTGTTTGGATATTAAGTGTGGTTTTCCAGTTTTTCATTACTATGTTTAGGAACTGTATCAATTTAGGATCTACTTTGTATATTTCCAATATTTGTAGTAACCATGAGTGGGGTACACTATCAAAAGCTTTTTGGTAATCAATGTATGCGTAGTGTAGCGACCTTTGTTTAGTTTTAGCTTGATATGTCACCTCTGCATCTATTATCAGTTGCTCTTTACATCCTCGTGCTCCTTTGCAACAGCCTTTTTGTTCTTCATTTATAATTTTGTTCTGTGTTGTATGTGTCATTAATTTCTGTTTAATGATTGAAGTTAATATTTTGTATATTGTTGGTAGGCATGTTATGGGGCAATATTTAGCTGGGTTCGCTGTGTCTGCTTGATCTTTAGGTTTCAGATAAGTTATTCCATGTGTAAGTGTATCAGGGAATGTGTATGGGTCTGCAATGTAACTGTTAAATAATTTAGTTAGATGTGAATGTGTTGAGGTGAACTTCTTTAACCAGAAATTTGCTATTTTATCATTTCCAGCGGCTTTCCAATTGTGAGTAGAATTAATTGCTTGGGTGACTTCATGTTGCAAAATTATCACTTCAGGCATTTGTGGTATCATCTTGTATGTGTCTGTTTCTGCTTGTATCCACCGTGCATGCCTGTTATGTTGTACCGGGTTAGACCATATGTTGCTCCAGAAGTGTTCCATGTCTGTTATGTTTGGTGGATTGTTTATTTTAATGAGTGTGTTATCTATTGTCTGGTAAAATTTCTTTTGGTTTGTGTTGAATGTTTGGTTTTGTTTCCTTCTATTTTCACTTTTTTTGTATCTTCTGAGTCGTTTGGCTAATGCTTGTAATTTCTGCTTCTTTTCGTCTAATTGCTCTGTCGCTTCTTGTTGTGAGATTTTACCTAACCTTTTTCGTTTTTTTTCCGAGATTTCATTTCTTATAAATTGTGTTAGCTGTCCTATGTCTTTTCTCAGTTTTTCTATTCTGATCTGTAGCCTGTGTTGCCATGCTGGTTTTGTGGGTTTCCTCTGTGTGTTGGTTGGTTCTGATCTCTGTCTAGTGTGTATATTTAGTGTAGTGAGTGCTCCTATATAAACCAGTAGTTGTAACTCTTCCATAGTTGTGTTTTCATTTATTTTGTTGTGTATGATTGTGTTGATAGTTTTTATTGTTGTTTCGACTTGTGGGTTATTTGGTGGTCTATGCAAGAATGGTCTTATGTCTGTATTTGTGTCTTTGTATTCTATATATGTCAGCTGAAATTTTTCTTCTATATCTAACATGTGTGTCACTTCGTGTTCTATTTGTGCTTGTTCTGGTGGCTGCCTTAAGATTTCGTTTTCCTCTGATTGTTTAATTGGTGCGTGTTGTTCTTTGTTTGTTTGCTCTGGGATGTTTGAGTCCATTACTGTATTGTCTTCTTCTTCTGATTGCACATTATTTTGTTCCAGTATTTGTTGTACTTGTTGTTTGATGTTTTCTAATTCTGACTGGGGTATCCTGTTATTTTTGATTATTACACGGATCTGATCAGCTAGTCGTTGTTCTGTTAAAAATTTTAATTCTGGGTATCTGGTAATAAATGTTGTGTATACTTGTGATCTGTATCCAGTTGTGTTGGTTCCTAGGTTTGTTGCTTGGTAATAACAGAACATGAGGTGTCGATTAACTTCATCTGACCATCTCATCCTCTGTCTTTGTTTTCCTTCTAGGGTGGTTGCAGGAAGCATATCCTGCAAAACACCTCTATTTGGATTTAAATCATTTTCCAGTTGGCTAGCAGTGTCGTTACCATTGTGGGCGGGCATAGGGTTCAAGCGTCGTCCCCGACCATGACGGCGCTTGTCCGAGGCTTCTTTAGTTCTGTCCTGAACCAACTAATCACACTAAAGGGGGATTAGCCCTATTAGTGGTTTGTTCTTTTCGTCGCCTTTTACGACTGGCAGAACATTATTATTATTATTATTATTATTATTATTATTATTAATAGAGTGAAGTGCCACAATAGAAAGGAGTACTGCAGGGGAAGCATGTTTTGTAACAAGTGTGTACCCTTAGTGTGGATAACTAGCTTCCTTTTCTGAGAAGGAGATGTGGCTAGCACTTGCAATGCACCACGAATTCCTTCATCATTCATTCTAAGACACACACAAACTAAATATCATGCATCTTTTCATCATTTTAAAAAGAAAATTGTTTCAAGAAAAGTCTTTCATTCTACATTTTAGTTAGGTGCTAAAGGTGCACTAATGTCTGATTGTAATCAGAGGTAATGGTTTAAGAAAGATTGGGAACCACTGTCTTAGCATGTTCAGTGATCTCCAAGTGGACCAATCTAAAGTACTTCCAGACAGTTTACAGAGCATGTTTCATACAAGTTTGAAGTTGGCCACAACTAGTTGCCCACAGTTTTTCCCTTGCGTTATGTGGGTCACATTTAACCTGGGATTTAATTGAACTGTCCCCCAACTACTTCCTTGATGCTCCACTGAAGAAGGAATCTGTGGTTCCAAAAGTGAAGAAAACGTTTTTCTTTATACTGTACTGGTAGTTACACTTACTGAAATGTATACTACAAGTCAACTGATCTGGCTATGAATTTAACAAATGTATGAATTTTTTTTTTTTTTAAAGAAAAATATTACATCTGTCATTCATTTCAGGAGGATATGTGAAAGGCCCTCAGGCAACCGAGATGTTAAGGGAGGGAATTATGTACCTGTGTGCTCATCTGAAGAATGATGCTGTCTCTCTGGCTGATGCCATAGCTCCACCAGATTCCATGCTGAATTCTTTACTTGGAAACTCAAATGGAAAAATTTATCAAAATCTGCAAACACATCTCTTCCAGAAACATCAGACATTTGAAAGGCCATCTTGGTGCAATGAAGTGATGTTTGTACAAAGTAAACTGTAGTGACATTATAAACTGTACTGTATATACACATTTTCACTAGAATGCTAATGCTGCATCGTGCTAAATTCTCATATTCCTGAGTTGGCATTTTATGAAGTGAAATATCTATGTACACATTTTGGAAAAAATTGTACATCTTGTAAAGCATATTTGTAAAGAAATGGAATGCTCTCTTATGTTACAAAATAATTGATTATTTTGATATTTTATTACACAGTTGGGCATGAACAAACCATTCATAGAAAAGTCACACATTCTTGTATATTTTGTAAAGACATATTTTGATGATGGTTCAGTGACAATGAATGTGCATTATTGTCGCTTGTTTTTCATCTTAGTGATGCTGCACACACTTATGTTTTTGAATATAAATAATGCTATTGTATTTTTTGGTAGGGCCTAAAGAACAAAAACATATGTAAGGCTAAAAAAAAGTTGTGTGAGTGCTTTGGGGAAGAACTATGTACACTGACTTCATAAATTGTGACTATAAGCTTCTGACATAGTTTTAATTATATATCAGATGTGCATTCACTATGACACAAGATCTTTGTTCATCATTTTGAAATTATAAAATCATTTTTGTATTAGACATCTATGAAAATTAATTTTTACAGAATATGTTTCCAAATTTTTATTGCATAAAGTAAAACCAAATGAGTGTGTAATATTTCCTACATGGAAATGAAGTCCATGACTGATGATAAAGTCTCCAGCTGTAAAATGTGTATCCCTTCCCCTTTCTCTCTCTCTCTCTCTCTCTCTCTCTCTCTCTCTCTCTCTCTCTGTGTGTGTGTGTGTGTGTGTGTGTGTGTGACAATACATACAGCAAGTCATATTTTACCATGCAACTCAATGAAAGATGAGCAAACACATTACTGATGCAGTTCCATCAAATATATAAGTGGAGAAACCCAGGAATCTCTGAGGGAATAATGAATTTTATTTGTCATAAAAACCTATTATAAATAACAAAAAGTGGCAACTCACTCAGTATAACTACAATTTTAAAAAATGAAAGTCACAACTATAAATTTTATTGAATTTTTTACAGTGTGTTGTTACAGTGGATTGCTGGCACTTAGACTTTTTAATAAGCTGGGCTGAACAGAGTGTATTAATTTATCAGTATTAGTTAATTTTTTAGGCTTACCCCATCACCCCATCTACATCCATATTTTGGAAACTGCAGTACACTGGTTGACAGAAAGTACTTTCCAGTGTACTACATACTTGATCTTTTTCCCATTTGATTCTCGTGTGGAGCTCAGGAAGAAAGACTGTTAAAATGCCCCTAGTGCACATTGTAATTAGTATAATCTTGTCTTTGCAGTCTCTGTGGGAACTATAAACAGGAAAAGGGGAAATTCTGAGATTCTTCAATTAATTCTGGTTTTTGAAATTTTGTTTGTAGGCTTACATGGGATAGTATGTGCCCATCTTCAAGCATCAAGAAGTTCACAATTTCTCACAACATAAAAGCATGGAAAAATGGTTTTACACAGTTACTTCTCGTAGAAGTTTCTATTCATTCTAAAAACTTCCAGAAGATACTGCAGTGTTTTATTTGATCAAAATTGAACTTAAATGTCATTGTGACCGTCACCATTCAATGTAACTGACTTAAAAAAACCTGTGTTCAACACTAATATCAGTAAATTTAGATTCATTTTACTTGTCAGCAACCATCCCATTTCTGTTGGTGCTATATCTAGTAAGCTATATGTGTACCAAGTTTGTATGAAACTACTCTCAGCTTTCTGGAATTTTGTTTATTTTTGTGAGTACTCTCCCTTCTTCCCTCACACTTAGGACTATGTCCCACCCATAGTACACACATAATACAAGAACCCCATATTCTACAGCAAGCCATTACTTTTAATGTACCAACTACCTTCCATGGACCCATCCAGTGAGGTATGACATTTGACCTGTACCTGAGACATTTTTATTTACATCTCTGTTCTCACTGAAATTAGCTTCATCTGTAAACAGTATGCCAAAGGGGAAACAATGGCCTATGTCCAGCTTGCATGTCAAAGTTAGTCTGACAACCTGGATCATTGTCTTTCAGATATTTGCAACATTTCCATTTTGTAAAGGTACTATTAACATGTTGCCAGATCTCTCATTTTTTATATATAGCTGATCACAGTTTCAAGATGTGATCATTACTGCACTCTGCACTCTTACTGAATGATGCCAGAACAGCAGTCAATGTCACTCTGTCCATAGCTTTTCTACATTCAGCTTTCAGTTTGTCTGTGACAGAGCCAGTTTCAGTGAATTTTGTGAGAAGTTTCACCACCACACTTTGGGTACTGGGTAGTTAGTCTGTTTGGGAACACTGATTGAAATCCTGTGCAACAACCTAGGCACTAATCTGTCCTGATTTTAGGATGATCTCAATGCATTTAGCACATAACTAGAAAATGAATAAAGCTGTGCTCAAACAAAAGGCACCATTTCTTTCTTGTGTAATTCTCCATCTACGAGGATGGATTGAAAAGTTCTCAGAACAGAATAGAAAAAAAGTACTTACATCTCTGAAACTTTTTTTTATTTTTCAGTGTAGTCTCCTTGTAGATTAATGCACTTGGTCCAATGATGTTCCAGTGCCTTGATCCCATCTCAAAAATGAGTTTCCTCCAGGACTGTAAAATAGTTGTCAACTCTGGCTATCAATTCCTCATTTGAAGTGGATCTTCACCCACCAAGAAAATTTTTTAGTTTTTGGAAGAGATAGAAGTCTGACGGAGCCATATCAGGTGAATAAGGTGGGTGTGGCAACAATTCACACCTTAGTTTGTGTAATTTTGCCATGGCAATGGCACATATGTGTGTGCGCGCGTCAAGAGTCGAGGCACACATCTTGAAGATAATTTTTTCATTTCTAATTCTTCAATTAAAATGTGAGATACCCTTTCAGATGACATCTGGCAAACATGAGCAATTTCACACATTTTCAACTGGTGATCATCCATGACCATTTTGTGCACTTTTGCAATGATTTCTGGAGTAGTGACACATCTTGGCTGACCACTGCATGGATAATCATGTAAGTTCTCCCAACCAAATTTAAATTCATTTGTCCACTTGGGAACAGTTGAATATCAAGGAGCACAGTCCCCCAGTGTATTCTGAATATCGGCATGAATGTCCTTTGGTTTCATACCTTTCTTTACAAAGTACTTAATCAATGCTTGAATCTTGATTTTTTCCATCTCCATAAATCACTACACGGGAACAACAACAGAGCCACATTACTGCCACAGCTATCTTCCAAGAGCATTGATGTGGCATGTGTTTACAGGCACCAATCCAATGAATATCACGTGAACAACTTGTTGCCCTAGCGCTGACCTCTCTTGGTGATTCCGAGAACTTTTCATACCATCCTCATATGTGTTATATCACATGACCCCCTTTCCATCTGAAAATTATAAGTTAAATCCAAGACTCAGGCTTCCAAAATGGCTACCATGTTTGTAACATAGCCTTACAGGTTTCACCACTCTCCCATCTCACACTACTTGAATTTAAGTATTTGTTTTTTCATCAGTTTTTATTGTAGAAGAGTAGCTCCACACCTATGGAGATGATCTGGTAGTTCTGTGTAAGTTGTTGATAACAGTGTTTGAGCACTGTGTGATGTCCACCTTACCTGGTGATGCATGCAGTTTCATGTGTCTCAGAGTCTCACATCTTCACGTCGGAAATAATATACTGGAAATTGATTATATAAAAGATAGTACCAAATAGTGTAGACTATACAGCACATGAATTTTAAGTTGCTTCTCCCACTTTATTAGCACTATAATGTTGTTGATGCTGAGCTTCAGTTTTACAGACCACAGTTACACAGGCAAAGATGCATGCAGCTTTTCTGTTATCAATATTTTCAGAAGAGAAATAATCCAGGCATGAATTAGCAACAGAATGTTTGTTGAATTTCACACTGGCAAAATTTTCAGTGGCAGAAATGTGAATTCACAGTGCACGTGATATAACTTGCAGTACAATCACGAAAATTAATTATATTGTCTTTTAAGCAGTGTTTGTGAAACATGAGGATTTTAAAGTTATGTGTTTACCATTGTGCATGAGATTTTATGATGCCAACATATTACACAGTTGCAGACTCTGTACTTGCATAACTGTTAAACTATGATCTTGGGGCACAAGTAACATAGATGTTGCTTGTTTGATAGTGCATCTGGTACTGGAGATTTTTGGAGGAGGGATGGCTATTTAAAGACAGAAATAAGAATATGATGTGATTTCTGAAACTGCATAATGTTTTGCAAATTGGCTAGGTTAAATTTTGTTATTTTGTATGGACTATGAGATTATACTGTTGTCTGATTCATCAAAAATGTTGAAGGTTAGTAAACCATAAAAGAATGTGGTACTTTATTATGCTTCCATTGTCTGAAATCCCCTACGTATGAGTAGGGCATCCATAATGAAATTAATCTTTCATGATGATAAATTATTCAGAATCTTAATAAGTGACTTAATTTATTAGTGAGAGGCAGTGCCCAACTCAAAAAAAAAAAAAAATTACAGCAACCAAAGTAATGTCAAAGTTCAGGGTCTTCAGAGCATTGACGGAAAAGTAGGCAGTCAAAATTATGAGTGGCCAAACTCTTAATGTCAGTTTTTCATAAGTTAATTAGTTTCACATAATTTAAAGTCTATTTTCAGAAGGCGCAAGGTATTTAATTTCAAATGAAAGGTAACAGTATTTCATATGCTGTCTATTAGCTCAAAGCTTTTCTCCATTACTTACCACAATCAGAATTTCAATTAGCCATATCTTTTAATTGACAGAGTTTTTAGTGAAAATACCTGCATCATTAATACCAAGGAGACAAAAACAAAAAATTGGACAATAAATAAAATTAAATTTTACATAAACAACAATTTGACATATTCCTGCACATACTACATGTTAAAGTGTGCAGCTGCATGAGATATAAAATGAAAAAGCAAGAGAATTTCAGTTATTCATGGGAGTAGAAAAAGTAATAGATGGAGGAGTTTCCAACTTGCTACACCTCAACTGGTACAGCTCTTTATCTGTGCTTTTCATTAATAATCACACCATTACATTAAGCCACTTTCATTCTGCACTTATTCTTCGTCTGATTCATTGAAGTTAAGCACTGTTGGGTGTGGCCAGTACTTGGACTGGTGATGGTCTGGAAATGCCACATGCCATTGACAATTTTCCCTTTGTCTTTGTGGAAAGGAAACACGAGGAAAAGTGGCATCAAGTTCCTGTTTGCCAGTCTTTGTGCCAATGTCCTGAATTAAATTCCAAAACTCTCTGCAGTATCTCAAAAAGTGAAGGCTTGTGACACTGTTGATAATGATTCATCCATAGGATGAGGATATTAAGCTCAGCGGGACCATTGGTGATCTTCAAGAGGAGTAGGCTACATGCGAGCACTGGGTTTTAGCCTCTCCCTTTCTCTCATCACCACCTACACTTAATAGATACGCTTACAGGCACAGCTCTCATACTTCACGATAGAAAGATGTCTGCGAGCTTGAAGGATGGGGAAAACCTTTCCAAATAGGCAGTTGAACCTGTCATTTGGGGTCCCCAAGCCATTCATGCTGTACAACTTTACTTTACTCTTTCTAATAGACCTGAGCTGGCAATGATTTAACTTATGGTATATGGAAACTATTTTGATAGTTTAATTTTTATTTCCCTGGGTTCTAAGTGTGGAAAGGGTACTATCAAGTTTCCATGGAGTATTCCCTGCATTCGCACATCCTTTATAATTTAACTCTCATTTGGTTTTATTCAATTGTAATTCAAGATTTTTAACAAAGGGAAACATGTCCAAGTTTCTTTAAGTGCATTACAGTACTGCAAGATTTAAAAAGATGTACATATAAGCTTCTTTCTATCTTTATTATTTATATGTGACAATGTATTGGATACCCTCCCAGGGGACACCGCCTTGTAGTGCCGGGCGGGAGGGCTTGTGCGCTTCCATGAAGTCAAGAGCTGTGTTGGTGGTAGCGCAGCTTCTGGCAGGGGCACCCAAGCCGGATTGGTCTCGACCAAGGAGCTAGGCAAAGTGTGCCCCACAACATAGGGCAGGGAGGACTCTAGAGGTGTAGTGAAGCCAGCATCCCTAGGGGAGTAAGCCTAACACAAATCCTGGCCCTCCAGGCTGGAAGTTGGGCTTGAAGCTAACACCCTCTTCCTGTAAAAAAAATTGTAAAGTTACGAAAACCCAAAGAGCAGAAGCTGGACAGATTAATAGACAATGATATGGCACTGATCTTGGACGATGAATGGTTGTTGTTGTAGTGGTCTTCAGTCCTGAGACTGGTTTGATGCAGCTCTCCATGCTACTCTATCCTGTGCAAGCTTCTTCATCTCCCAGTACCTACTGCAACCTACATCCTTCTGAATCTGCTTAGTGTATTCATCTCTTGGTCTCCCTCTACAATTTTTACCCTCCACGCTGCCCTCCAATGCTAAATTTGTGATCCCTTGATGCCTCAAAACATGTCCTACCAACCGATCCCTTCTTCTAGTCAAGTTGTGCCACAAACTTCTCTTCTCCCCAATCCTATTCAATACCTCCTCATTAGTTACGTGATCTACCCACCTTATCTTCAGCATTCTTCTGTAGCACCACATTTCGAAAGCTTCTATTCTCTTCTTGTCCAAACTGGTTATCGTCCATATTTCACTTCCATACATGGCTACACTCCATACAAATACTTTCAGAAACGACTTCCTGACACTTAAATCTATACTCGATGTTAACAAATTTCTCTTCTTCAGAAACGATTTCCTTGCCATTGCCAGTCTACATTTTATATCCTCTCTACTTCGACCATCATCAGTTATTTTGCTCCCTAAATAGCAAAACTCCTTTACTACTTTAAGTGTCTCATTTCCTAATCTAATCCCCTCAGCATCACCCGATTTAATTTGACTACATTCCATTATCCTCGTTTTGCTTTTGTTGATGGTCATCTTATATCCTCCTATCAAGACACTGTCCATTCCGTTCAACTGCTCTTCCAAGTCCTTTGCTGTCTCTGAATGGTTAAAAATTTGGAAACTGACCTTCAAATTGGTACCTGGAATGTTTGGTCCCTATATAGCCCAGGCTCTCTAAAGAAGATATTAGACCAGCAGAGGAAGCTCAAGGAGAGTATTATTGCCATCCAAGAAATTCGATGGACGGGGAGTGGGGTATCAGAAGACAAAGAGGGCACAATATTCTATAGCTCTGATGATAACAAACATGAGTTTGGTTCAGGTTTCCTAGTTCATAAAGGTCTGAAACATTTGGTGATGAATTTTACACCCATTAAACCAAAGCTATCAGTAATTAGAATTAAAGGAAGCTTCTTTAATTATAGTATAATTAATGGACATGCACCAACAGAAGAATCTATTGAAGACCTAAAAGGTGATTTCTATGATTCCCTTGAAAAAGCTTATAATAAGTGTCCAAGTAATGACATCAAGATCATGATGGGTGATTTTAATGCACAACTTGGAAGAGAAGACATGTTCTAGCCCATAATTGGGGCCCATAGTAAACATGGATCCACTAATTATAATGGAATAACATTGGTCCTCTTTGCAGCCTCCTAGAATATAAAAGTGGGATCTACCAGATTTCCTCATAAGGATATACACAAGGGCACATGGAAGTCACCTGATGGTAGAACAATTAATCAAACTGATCATGTACTAATAGACCAGAGGCATAAATCTAACTTGTTGGATGATCAAACCTTTCATGGCCCTAATGTGGATTCAGATCATTTTCTTGTAATGACCAAGATATGAGCAAGGATATCAAGTGCTCAGAAAGAAGGACATACTAGGAAAGAATGGTACAATATTGCAGCACTGCAATTAACAGAAACTTAAAAATCATATTGTCAGAAAGTTTCTCAGACCCTGGAAAAAGAACAAGAACAATGAACAATGCAAGACAGTAATGACATAGAACAAAAATGACTGACTATAAAAAGAGCTACAGACATACCAAATTCTTATCGGGTTTCCAGCCGAATCAAATTGTCTTCTGAGCACAATATTTCAGCGGGTCATCTGGCCGCCATCATCAGGTGAGAGAAGCTATGCTGCTCTCACCAATAACTGATTCCACTTGCAAGTGACTGCACTCTTATATGCATCGGAAGTACAACAGTGCATGCGCTAGATACAGTGCGCACGCGCTCAATCATTCCTGCTGCCCCCTAGTGCCAGAAGAGCTGCAGCACCTTCGGTGGTGAATACTGTCGAAAACGGTCTATCGTTAAAAATGATTATTCATACCTGGCCGATTCAGATGCCATTGTTTCTTCATGTCTGATAAAACAGGATTCCATGTTTTACTTAGCAGGTATCTATTATCAGGATTAATGATATTATTTGCTAGTCTGATTTTGACAGATTCTTTTAGAATACAATCCCAATACCACGAAGCATGTGCAACTACTTGCATCTCATTATATAGCATCCTGTGTCCCTCTGTAAGGCAATGCTCAGCCACCGCAGATTTATCTGGTTGTAATAATTGTGTATGGCGATGATGTTCAATGCGCTTGTCATTGACGTAAATTTTCCCGCACTCACATGGTATTTTGTAAACGTCAGACTTCCTCAAACCTAAATCATGTTTGACAGAGCCAAGAAGTGCTCAAATCTTAGCTGGCAGACGAAAAACACATCTGATCTCATATTTCTTCAAAAGCCTACCTATCTTTGTGGACACATTCCCAGCATACGGAAGAAAAGCCACAGACCTAAAGGTATCTTCAGAAGGTTCAGGTAGAGGTCCAAACTCAAAAGCATGTCAAATTTGTCGGTCCATATAGCCATTATTATTGAACACTTCCTTAAGATGTTGCAGCTCCTCTGGTAAAAAGCTATAGACATTTCGGCTAAGGAAACACTAGAGATGGAGAGAAAATCAATAAGACCCACATGGTTTGATGAAGAGTGTAAGAGAGTGACTGAAGAAAAGAACACTGCATACCAAAAGACATTACAGGCATACTGCACAAGAAGCTTGTTGGAGGATTATCGAGATAAAAAGAGGGTCAAAAAGATGACACATCATCGAAAGAAAAGGGAATGGACTAAGGCTGAAATAGAATGTATGGAATTGTCCAAGAAGAAGAATGAAACAAGGAAGTTCTTTATAAAAGTAAACAATGCTAGAAGACAATTTGCTCCAATAACCAGCTTGATTAAAGATGAAGAGGGAAATATAATAAGTGAGAGTAAACAGACTCTGGAAAGATGGCGAAGATACTTTAATGACCTGCTGAATCGAGAGATAGAGCTAGTAGAGGATATCTCTAATGATTGTGGGCAAGGATTGGATGATGAACAGCCACAGGATAGCCCATGGTCGGAGGACATTGAAAAAGCTTTAAGGAAACTGAAGAATATCAAGGCTCTCAGTACTGATAGCATTCCTGCAGAATTGCTAAAATGTATAGGAGCAACATTAGAACAGTCTCTGTTTGAACTTATCACTCTCATGTGGGAACAGGAAAGGATACCAGGTAAATTAAATGAAAGTGTATTATGTCCCACACATAAAAAGGGCGACCAAATGGAATGTAGAAACCACCGTGGAATCACCCTCCTGAACCTGTGGTACAAGGTGTTATCTAGTATTATTTTTGATTGGCTACTCCCACAGGCGGATAAAGAAATTGGAATATACCAATGCGGATTTCAACGAGGAAGGTCAACAATAGACCAGATTTTCAATCTGCACCAAATTTTGGAGAAAACTGTTGAATATAGAATTGGAACACATCACCTCTTTATTGACTTTAAGGCTGCATATGACAGCATCAATAGAAACCAGTTGATTCATGTCTTACAGGAGATGGGACACGTGGAAAACTCCTGAGAATGGTTAAAATGATGATGTCTGACATAAGAAGCTGAATTCGAGTTCGAGGAAATTACTCAGACCCCCTGGAAATAAAAAATGGGCTACGTCAAGGAGATGCATTAGCATGCTTATTATTTAATGTAGCACTCGAGAAAGTGATTAGGGAAGCAGGCCTACAGACCAGGGGCACCATCTTTTTCAAGTCAGTGCAGATTTTAGCATATACAGATGACATAGACATCATAGCACAGACAGTACCAGCACTGAAAGAAGCTTTTACAGCCTTAAGTCAAGCAAGTAAGAAGATGGGTCTTATGATAAATGAAGATAAAACTAAATACATGGCCTGTGAGAAACCATATCAACCCAAATATATCATCAACTTTCAGTGTGAATGGACACACATTTGAAAGAGTTGATAGCTTCAAGTATCTTGGTTCCACAGTCACTTGCTTTAATGACATTTAAACCGAAATTAAGATTAGGCTGATATCAGCAAATAAGGCATATTTCATCTTGAGTAATTTTTTACAGTCAAGGCTCCTCAGCCACCCAACAAAATTCACTATTTATAAAACCCTTGTTAGACTAGTTCTCATTTATGCTTCGGAAACATGGTTCTTCACAGAAACTGATGCAAGGCTGCTCGACAGATTTGGGAAGAAAGTTTTGAGGAGAATAATTGGCCCTGTGTATAAGAGAGAACAATGGAGGAAAATGTACAATGCAGAATACTATATATGCCAATGCTCCTGTAACAAAAGTCATATGATCAGGAAGGATAAGATGGGCAGGTCATGTGGCAAGAATGGAGAAGTCTGAGGTGATAAAGAAGATTCTCCTTGGTAATCCAGGAGGACAAAGAGGGTGAATTTGACCTCATGCAAGATGGTTGGATGGAGCGGAAGAAGACCTACGGAAGCTTGGATGCACAAACTGGAGGAGGATAGCATGTGATTGTGATGGATGGTGGAAGCTCGTTGGGAAGGCCAAAGTTCATCCTGGACTGTATCACCACAGAAGATGGAGAAGAATGTATTGGATAGTGATCCACCTTATGGTAAATGGAGGATTTCTTACATTTGCTCAAATGACTTTCACCAAATAATGGTTTTACCACAGATCTTTTTAATTATTAGTATTACTCTATTACACTATTGTTTCGTAAACTGAGGTTTTACCAAGTCTGTAATATTCATTTCATTAAGTCATATTGCCATATCTATTTCTACTGTGTGATGAGTGTTTGTTGGTATTCATGGTACAGGATCTCCCATCTGTTGAAACAGTAACTGTCCTCAATTATCAATTGTTAAACACTTCACATAAAGATTCACTTTGATACTTACATAGGTTTTAACTTAACATAAGCCTAAGTGCTGAATAAGTCAGGAAGGAAACTTTTGCAAGAGAAGTTAGTTATTATTGATACATACATTGATTACTTGATAATGTATTTCATCAGTGGAAGTTCCACATAATAGATGCTACTAAGTCTTGACACCTGTAATAATGTTAAATGACGTTGTACTAAATATAAAATAATTTACTCACTGAATAGGGGAAGTGTTGAGCAGAGAATTAGAGAGAGGGGGGTGGTGGTGGGGTGGGGAGGGGGGGCAACTCTGCCTCATTTGGCCAAAAGCTTGCAAAGTTTTCATTGTTTTTTTGTGTCACCTGTTGATGACATAACAATTCCAATATTTAGTCTCCTTTAGTCTTACATTATTTTACATTCTACATGCACTTTGTTACCATATTTGTACTACATATTACTCTTCTCTAAGAGTATCAAGGTACAGTCATCTTACAGCTACAGGGGAGAGGTAAAGTTGATTATTATATTTGACTATGAGGCTAAAATATGATGCTTTCATAGTGCAAAGAGGACATGGAACACCTTATATCCAATTAATTAAGGAAACTTGCAATTAATTTGGTTTTTTAAAATTTGCTTAATTTACTTACACACAAAGTTTCAACTCTTCATCAAAATACCAAACCTCTCAACTCCAACAGCTTTTTTTGTTTCATTTCTTCTGTGACAACAATGGGAGTGTTGTAAGACGATATTGAACACAAGACTGATTTAAATATTAAAATGAATTTTATGAAGTAAGCAGATATATTCAAACAAAGGATTTTGTTAACACAGTATTTACACCATAACACAATAACATAAAAATATGTATCAATTTATGGTCATAGCCTAAGAAAATAATATATTTTCAAGACGATCATGAAGACAGCTTTCTTGATTCTTCATAATGAAAACATCCTGCTTCACCTTATCTTCAACTGTTGTGCTGTCCAATTTTATTTCACCAATACTGGAATAATATGATGTAATAGTTTGTATTTACTTTCTGAAAGAAACAGAACAGTAGGTATAATCTTAAAGAACAGAGGAACTTCATTATTTTTATTACTTGAAAGTGAGATAAAATAAATTAAAATTGATTATAAGTTCTTCCTAACCAATTCTACAACCACTTTTTATCAATTCAGTGCTATGAATATCAATTGTTATTCTATAATATTTGCAGTTTAGAATTGCTGAGTCATGTAAATATAGTTTTGCTATGCCAAATGCCCTGAAATTATAACTTATTAATCCTAACAACAGCAAAATTTTTGATTTGTCACACATTCAATTTGAACAGTTTACAATGGAGTTGCCAATGGTTGAATATTGCTATGAATTGAGAAGTATTCAAAATGTACCTTGTAATAGATATTCTCAGAACATTTGTCAGCAATATCCACAGTTGTCATTGTTGGGAAAGCAACAAAGCTCAAAGAAGTAATGGAATTACACATATGTAACTGATATACTAATACCTACTATGGCCAGAGATTACATTGATGCCAACAATGAAATGTCTCTCACAGCATCTGTTTCCATCATGATATATAACACGGGACATACTCATATGCATTCTCTCCATATGAAGTGCCCCCGTCTGCACCTACTGAGTGCACATCCCATATCCCTATTACTTTTGTTCACACAGTCTGCCTGCTTAGCTGGGTAGTATCATGCTTGCCTCTCGTGCAAGCTGGCCTGGGTTCAATTCCCGGCCAGGTTGGAGATTTTCTCTCCCTCCCTCCCTCCTTCCTTTTTTTATTTTTTCCCCCTCATACGAATTCTAATTTCTGAATCATATTTGATCCCAGTAATTTGAAGTATTGGCTGGACTCTGTGTCTGCTCATACAAGATTTTGTGCTTAGTCATTAGTCTGTGTTGGGAAAAAGCAGATTTTTCAAGGTGTTTGTACTTTATGTACTGCTTATGCTCAGTACAGCATCATTCTATATAACTGCTGCCATATTTACGTGGGATACTGTAAACAACTGTGACTCTGAGGCCATGACTATCATTCACTGGGCACACCTCTTTGATTTTCTCAAATGACTGAACGATTCATCAGATTTTATTCAGTGTTGCTCCACATGATGAAGGGAGTATCAAGCACTGCTCTTGCTATGCTGTTTGTGTGGATTTTGATTTGTGTTTTCCGGAGAGCACTTAATTAATTTCATTTGCCTGATAGCCATTGTGTATTAAGACAGAGGTTGGATAGTTTATTTTGGTGCTGAGATGCTTCTCACTCTATAAGCTTTTAGAATATCACAGTGTAAATGGAACTGTAAAGAAGCTAAACTTCTTAGATATTTTAGCTGAACAGAAGTTAGATCAATCCACCCAACTGATGTATCATAAACCAACCCACAATGACCACCGTCTCAATTTACTTATTTATTTATTTATCCATCCGTAGACAATCAGGATTGTATGGATGTTGTCAACATAATCATATACAATAGGTACACAAATTTATAATTAACACAATTGGAATTCATGGATATTGTAACATAAAGATACATTGCTAAACCACTTAATAACACAGTTGATAATTTTTACATATAGCTATATATTTACATCATTCCAAGTAATCCTTGACAGTATAAAAACAGTTTTCCAAGAGATATTTTTTTAGTGATTTCCTGACTCTATCTATTTCATTTATGTCTTTGATCCCTTGTGGAAGATTGTTCTACAGTTTAATTCCATTATATAACATGCTATTTTGAGTTTTTCATTTGTTTTTCCTATAGAGGTGTAAGTGTTGTCTGTGTCTGGTTTCATATGCATGTGTGGAACTGTTTATCGGGAACTGGTCAATGTGTTTTTTATGTATATTACTGTCTGAAAAGTGTATTCACATGGAACTGTCAATATACCCAAAGATTTGAATAACTCCATGCAATGGGATCTATTGCTATCTTTTCGTTATGATTTGTACGGCTCTTTTTTGCAACTTAAATATTGTTTGTTTGTTCTGCTCTGTTGATCCCCAGAACGATATGCCATAACTAATTATAGACTGGACATATGCAAAATGAACAGCTCTAGTACACGAGCTACAACAAACTGTATTTATTATCCTAACTGCATAGCATGCTGAAGCTATTCGCTTTCCAAATACCACAGTGTGCTCGGTCCAATTTAGTTAAGAGTCAACATGCATGCCTAAAAATTTTGTTGATGGTACACATTCTATGTGCTGGTCATTAATTTTTATCTTGGTACTGTTCAGTTTTCTGTTTAAGTAGAAACTATTACTGTTGGTTTTTTTTTCCAATTATGGTTAATTTATTAGCCTCTATGCACTGGCATACATACTTAAGCGTTCCCTCAGCATTTCCACTGAGTACACATGGTGACTGAGCTTTGATTAAGATGTTACAGTCATCAGCAAACAGTACGGATTCACCATGTTTGACACTTTGTGGAAAATCGTTGATGTATATTAAAAAGAGGATTTGACCGAGCACATTTCCTCGGGGGACTCCTATATTGATGTATTCTGGGTTTGAAAGGTGTGAAAAGGTATGATTGGAGTTAGTTTGAGTGATCTCTACCTGTTGGACCCTATTTTGCAGGTTCAAATGAAACCACATGTTTGTTACTCCTAGCGCATTTAGTTTATTTAGCAAAATTGTGTGGTCTACTGTGTCAAATGCTTTGGTCAAATCAAGGAAGAGCCCTGTTATGTGGTGTCCTTTGTCTAGTGCTTTGAGGATAACATTTGAGAAATGAGCTACAGCTAAATTTGAGCTTTTGCTAGCCCAGAAACCAAATTGCTCTTTACGCAGAAGATTAAACTTTGTTAAGTACCCCATGAGCCTGTTTTTCATCATGGTCTCTATGACTTTTGAAAAGGATGACAGTAACGAAATTGGTCTGAAATTTTCTGTGTTTTCTGGGTCACCTTTCTTACATATAGGTAGGATTTTTGCATACTTTAGTATGTCTGGGAAGCAACCTGGGCAGAAGGATTCATTGATGATGTGCACTAAAGGGTCTTTGATGTTGTCCCTCAGTCCTTCAGTAAGCACACAGGCACTTCATCTGTGCCTGCTGAATTTTTGCATTTTAGGTTACCCACAACATTGCTGTGGTTGGTCTTATCATCATTGTGTGTGTGGTATTTTGTTCAGCATTTGTAAATGCTTTGTTTTGTTGAACTTCTGTTGTAGTTTGGTTGCTATGTTGCTGAAATACTGATTGGCAAAGTTTGCTAGTTTTTGGGGTCATTTATTTTGGTATCATTGTGTTGAAACTGCATTTTTTCCTATTAGTTTCCTGTTTGATGATTTCCCATGCTACTTTGATTTTATTATTAGCTTTTTCTATAAATTTTTCATTTTGGTACCTTTTAGCCACTAACAGTACTTTTCTATAGACCTTTCTGTATGTATGATAATAGTTATGAAATGCTGAATCGTTAAGGTAGTTTTTCATTGAGCTAAGGTGCTTAAGAGCTTCAGAGGATTTCCTTATCCCATTTGTTACCCAGCTGTTATTGTTGCATGAGTTAGTGATTCTTGAAACTTTAGGAAACACTTCTTCAAATCTGAATTTAAATATTGACATAAATTTTGAAAACTCCCATTTATAGTAGTTTCTCTGTACGCTTCCTCCCATGTTTCACTGTTAATCAGTGAGACAAATAGAGCTCTTTTTGACTTAGAAAAAAACTGTACTGTACTTGTGTATTTTAGTGTTTTTATTTAGGTGGAAGGAGTATATAGAGGGTTTATACAAGGGCGATGTACTTGAGGACAATATTATGGAAATGGAAGAGGATGTAGATGAAGATGAAATGGGAGATAAGATACTGCGTGAAGAGTTTGACAGAGCACTGAAAGACCTGAGTCGAAACAAGGCCCCGGGAGTAGACAACATTCCATTAGAACTACTGATGGCCTTGGGAGAACCAGTCATGACAAAACTGTACCATCTGGTGAGCAAGATGTATGAGACAGGCGAAATACCCACAGACTTCAAGAAGAATATAATAATTCCAATCCCAAAGAAAGCAGGTGTTGACAGATGTGAAAATTACCGAACTATCAGTTTAATAAGCCACAGCTGCAAAATACTAACGCGAATTCTTTACAGACGAATGGAAAAACTGGTAGAAGCGGACCTCGGGGAATATCAGTTTGGATTCCGCAGAAATGTTGGAACACGTGAGGCAATACTAACCTTACGACTTATCTTAGAAGAAAGATTAAGGAAAGGCAAACCTACGTTTCTAGCATTTGTAGACTTAGAGAAAACTTTTGACAACGTTAACTGGAATACTCTCTTTCAAATTCTGAAGGTGGCAGGGGTAAAACACAGGGAGCGAAAGGCTATTTACAATTTGTACAGAAACCAGATGGCAGTTATAAGACTCGAGGGGCATGAAAGGGAAGCAGTGGTTGG
Organism: Schistocerca nitens; assembly: GCF_023898315.1. Taxonomy (NCBI): domain Eukaryota; kingdom Metazoa; phylum Arthropoda; class Insecta; order Orthoptera; family Acrididae; genus Schistocerca; species Schistocerca nitens. The sequence goes on from NC_064619.1 coordinate 295,102,217, forward strand.
GAAAGGAGTGAGACAGGGTTGTAACCTCTCCCCGATGTTATTCAATCTGTATATTGAGCAAGCAGTAAAGGAAACAAAAGAAAAATTCGGAGTAGGTATTAAAATTCATGGAGAAGAAGTAAAAACTTTGAGGTTTGCCGATGACATTGTAATTCTGTCAGAGACAGCAAAGGACTTGGAAGAGCAGTTGAACGGAATGGACAGTGTCTTGAAAGGAGGATATAAGATGAACATCAACAAAAGCAAAACGAGGATAATGGAATGTAGTCAAATTAAATCGGGTGATGCTGAGGGGATTAGATTAGGAAATGAGACACTTAAAGTAGTAAAGGAGTTTTGCTATTTAGGGAGTAAAATAACTGATGGTGGTCGAATTAGAGAGGATATAAAATGTAGATTGGCAATGGCAAGGAAATCGTTTCTGAAGAAGAGAAATTTGTTAACATCGAGTATAGATTTAAGTGTCAGGAAGTCGTTTCTGAAAGTATTTGTATGGAGTGTAGCCATGTATGGAAGTGAAACATGGACGATAACCAGTTTGGACAAGAAGAGAATAGAAGCTTTCGAAATGTGGTGCTACAGAAGAATGCTGAAGATAAGGTGGGTAGATCACGTAACTAATGAGGAGGTATTGAATAGGATTGGGGAGAAGAGAAGTTTGTGGCACAACTTGACTAGAAGAAGGGATCGGTTGGTAGGACATGTTTTGAGGCATCAAGGAATCACAAATTTAGCATTGGAGGGCAGCGTGGAGGGTAAAAATTGTAGAGAGAGACCAAGAGATGAATACACTAAGCAGATTCAGAAGGATGTAGGTTGCAGTAGGTACTGGGAGATGAAGAAGCTTGCACAGGATAGAGTAGCATGGAGAGCTGCATCAAACCAGTCTCAGGACTGAAGACCACAACAACAACAACATTTAGTTCTATGCCTAATTTTAATAACTGACTGGACACAGTTTTCATCATCCTTCCCAAAAGAGAACTATCTGAGTACCCTGATACATACTGTGTGAAAACCATCTCAGTACCAAAATAAAGCATCTAACCTCTGTGTTCAGACAAAGTTGGTTGTTAGGCACATGAAATTAGTACAGCTCTCTCTAGACAATCTACCTATGGAACACAACAAGATCAGCATCTGACATTCCTTCTATTGCCTGTAACAATATCAAGTAAAAACTGACAAAATCCTGAATGGACTTGGGATTAATACTCTTTTTCACCTGCCTAAAAAATCAAAAAAATGTTTCACTCTGTGAAGGGTAGTCATGGCTTCAGAGTTCCAGGTGTTTACAATATTGCATGTGATTACTGCAGCAGGTATGTGGGACAGTCTATGAAACAATCCCCGTGCTGTACTGAACATAAGCAGCACACAAAGTACAGAAATCTACAAGCATCTATTCCCAAACACAGTCTAAACACAAAATCTTGTTTGAGCAGACACGGATTCCGTCGCCACTTCAACTAGTGGGACTCAGTCATCAAAGAAGCTGTTTGAAACTGGAACATGTGTGAACAACTTTAATAGAGGTATGGGAGTCATACTCAGGAGCCATGGAAGTAATCATGTGCTACAAAGAGACTGCATAAGAGTATTATATGTGGTGTATCAAAAAGAATCATCCAACTTTTTAAAAAAAATCATAACTATCATGTTATTTGAGATATGTGAATCAACAATGTACTGTTGGAAAGAGCAAACTCTTGACTTTTACATGGTTCCCGCTAGATAGCAGCAGTGTACACCCGCTTCAGTTCTAGAAAAAATGGTGTCAGGACAACAGAAAGTATTTTGTGTCCTACGTTTTGCTCAGTGAGGGTTCAGTAATACCAGTTCAGCATGACTTTCGTACTAGGTATGGTGTGGATTCTCCTGTAGCACAGAGCATTACATGGTGGCATGAACAATTCCAAAAACAGGTTGTTTGTGTAAGGGCAAATCGCCTGGCCATCCCTGAATGTCTGACATAGACGTTGAGTGCATCCACCATAGTTTCACAAGGAGTCCACAGAAATCCATTCGCTGTGCATATCGATAGCTCAACATGCCCCGGATGTCCATCTAGTGTGTGTTGTGTCAATGTTTACACACGCAACCATACAAAATTCAGCTACTGCAAGCTCTTTATGAAGGTGACAGACAACAATGGGTGGAGTTCTGCAATTTCGTTCTCGGAGAGATGGAACAACCACATGAAACTGTACAACATGAGAGGGGCTCTCCAAAATTTAAAGTGTTTTGTGCATTTTCATGGGAAAAGGTGATGTTCAATTTTTTTGCTGAGAACACTGATACTGGAAGCACATATCTCGGTATACTTGAGAACTTTTTTTTTTTCCTACAGTTGGACACTGATTTGAATGGCTTCATTTACTAGTGTCTGGGGAAAGAATCCATATGGCACATGTGGTGAATCAGGTGCCAAGGTCACGAATGTCATATTGTAGAGCATGCTCTGTAACAGGATACTGCGAGTTGCCGGAACATCCCTCTACCTAGCCCCATTCATCCTAATTGATAATTTGGTGGTAGTCATGCCAATATAGAACAGTGTTCACATAATAGCTGGTATGTAACATGTATGGTTTCACAGGTGGCTTTCCCTTTGATAATATATGTTTTTCCAGTTACAGGGTTATTATAGGTGGTGGTAGGAGGGTGCTTAGGGCAAGTCTTGCAGCAGAGATGGTCACAGGGTTAGGGACCATAGGGTAGGGAGATGGGTGTAGGAGAAGCATAGAGCCTGACAAGAATATTGTGGAGATTGGGAGGGTAATAAAAAGCTATTCTAGGTGAGGTGGGCAAAATTTCAGATAGAATGGATCTCATTTCACAGCATGATTTTAGGAAGTCATGGCCCTACTGAAGTGACTGATGAACACATTCCAGACCAGGATAATACTGAGTCACCAGTTGTTTTGTGGAGGGATCAGCAGTAGCAGGATTGGATGTGATGACCGGGAAACTAAGCTGGTGGGGTCATTATGTGCAGTGATGGCTGAAGTGAGAATGGTGGTGTACTGCTGTAAAGAATCTGCATCTGAACAAATATGTTTGCCTCAGATGCGAAGGATGTATGGGAGGGAATGTTTGACATTGAAAGGATGGCAACTGTCAACATGTAATTACTGTTGTTTATTAGTAGGTTTAATGTGGACGGAAGTATGTAATGAACGTAAAATTAGAGAGATTTGAGCGTGCACGGAGACTTTCCGGCAGTCGTTCTTCCCGCGAACCATGCGTGACTGGAACACGAAAGGAAGGTAATGACAGTGGCACGTAAAGTGCCCTCCGCCACACACTGTTGGGTGGCTTGTGGAGTGTAAATGTAGATATGTAGATGTAGAAGTGTGTAGCTGACCTTCAGTGAGGACGAGATCAACATCAAGGAAAGTAGCATCGTATTCAGAGAAGAACCATGTGAAATTTAATTGGGAGAAGGTATTCAGGGATTCCAGGAATTTTAGCAGGTCAGCCCCACCATGAGTCCATATGTTAAAGATGTCATCAATGTATCAAAACCAAACCAGGAGCTGAAGACATGGATCCCAGGAAAGCCCCCTCTAAGCGACCCATGAAAAGGTTGGCACAGGAAGGAGCCGTCCTGGTTCCGTACCCCTGATCTGTTCGTATGTCTGCCCCTCTGAGGTGAAGTAGTTGTTGGTAAGTATAAAGTTGATTAAGGTCACAAGCAAGATGTGTGGTGGGAGTGGGATGAGCACAGATTTCAGATGACCTAGGAAACAGATGGTATCTTTGATGTAGGAGGGAAGTTTTTGTACTATTGGTTGAAGAAATAAGCAGACAAAGTGCATAAAACAGCAGTCTAAACTTTATTAGCCATTAGTGAAATAATTACTAACTGTACCTAAGGCTAAAACAGTCAGCTACCTGTATAGCAACCTCATATGTGTAATGTACACTTGACGCATTTAGAGGGACCCCACAAGTCTCAACCCCCAAATGTAAGTCTAAGAAGTCAGAGCTTAGTTTGTCATAGAACTTCAAAGTCTCTGGTTCCAAATTTCCACTCAACTTAGAACTATAGGGCCACAATCAGTTATTGGAACAATGCTGCTGACTGTGAGTTTCACTGAAACTCTCTAAGCAAGGCTGGTCTTCTCTACCTTCTCTGACAGTTGCAGGAATGATCCAAGCGTAACCTCAAAGCCTAGATGACAAGCATCATTTTTTCCAACTTGTACCATGATGTGCAGTTGCTTGCACCCTGTTCCCTCAATGACTGTCAGAACAACCTCTTTAATATATCGAATGAGGCCCCCAGGCATATATACTGAGCTCTGTGGTATCCTTCCCCGTCTATTATAACCATTTTCCTGAGGGGTATCATTATTTGCCATACATCTAAAATGCCAACAATTAATAGATCCCTGCCCTTTTATATTTGCCATCCCTTGAAATGGAACACTGCATGCATACCATGTTTCCTAACCGACTAAGGGTCACTGGCTCAGTTTCAGTTTCAGTGGAAGACAGCACCTTGTAATACTAGAGGCTGCTGACCGGAGCCAGTCAGCCCAACTACACTAACAGCTTCTTTAAGTCGTTGCACTTCTTTAAGCAGTTGCAACACATCTTTATCTCTGCCTACCTATGATAATGAGTTACGGCCCACAGAGACACACACATTCACAGAAACACCAGAGATGCAGAGGCGAGGCAGGTGACCCAGATAGCTTCCCAGAGTGCCCAAGAGAATATTCCAAAGTGCCCCAGAGAGCTAAAACATGAAGAAGAATCACTTCTCGGCTTTTGGTAAGATCAATGTGTAATCTTTTTATTTGAGGTCAACACTTTATTTATGATAATACAGAATTAAGTCACAAAATAGAGATACATCTTCACAACAACCATGTCCTTTACATCAAAAATACACAGGCTCATCATCATCTACATTCCTGCATCCATGAGTATGTATATACAAAGCTTGCACAGGAACTAAATAAGAACTACTACCACCTACAACTTCACTGAAATGAAAAGTACGATAACAAATTACATCTCTATGAGCAAAACTCTCAGGGCCACTGTACTCACTTATGCCTCCACATCTAGCAAACACAACAGTTAACCAACCATTACAGTTACCAGGCGGAGTATCACCAGCCAGAGTTACAGCAAAATCAAACCTAAAAACACACACAGTCCATCAATAACAGCACGTGAAGCAATGCCTTTAACTATAACTTTATTCTTCATTGTGATAACAGCACGCTTCAACTCAACTATACCCTTATACACAGTCCCACAAGTGCAATGATAGTGACACCCCATTGTGAGCTGTTCAATGCTGTTGCATGTATACAACCCCAAGCCAGCGTTGTGATGATATCAGCTCTGCAAGGCTATTTATATCCTAGCAAGAGGACTTCCTGCCATTGCACAACTGGAAATGAATTCTTCTCAATCAGTGGTCTAAGTGATACTAGAGACCACTGACTAGAACCAGTCGACCCAACTACCCGAACAGGGTCTTCAAGTGGTTGCGCTTCTTTAAGCAGTTGCGTGACTGAACGCAGCAGGTCTTTAACTCCGCATACCTACGGCAATGAGTTATGGCTCACAAAGACACACACATTCACAGAGACACAGAGGTGTTGCAGATGGCCTAGAGAACACCACGGAATGCCACAGAAAACATCCCAGAGTGCCCCAGAGAGCTAACACACCAAGAAGAATCACTTCTTGGTTTTTGGAAAGATCAATGCGTAGTCTTTTTATTCAAGGCCAACACTTTATTTACAATAATACAGAGTTAAGTCACCAACTAGTGATACATCTTCACAACAATCATGTCCTTTACACCAAAAATTTACAACCTCATCATCATCTACTTTCCTGCAACCACGAGTATGTATATACAAAGCTTGCACAGGAACCAAATAAGAACTACTACCTCCTACAACTTCACTAAAATGAAAAGTACAATAACAAATTACACCTCTATGAGATGTTATCACAGTGAAGAGTAAATTTAGTTAAAGGCATTGCTTCGCATGCTGTTATTGGTGGACTGTGTGTGTTTTTAGGTTCTAGGTTTGATTTTGCTGTAACTCAGGCTTGTGCTACTCCACCTGGTAACTGTAATGGTTGGTTAACTGTTGTGTTTGCTAGATGTGGAGGCATAGGTGAGTACAGTGGCCTTGAGAGTTTTACTCATAGAGATATAATTTGTTATTGTACTTTTCATTTTAGTGAAGTTGTAGGTGGTAGTAGTTCTTATTTAGTTCCTGTGCAAGCTTTGTACTTGTGGCTGCAGGAAAGTAGATGATGATGAGACTTTACATTTTTGGTGTAAAGGACATGGGTGTTGTGAAGATGTATCACTAGTTGGTGATCACTTGTTGGTAAATGGGATGAGTAACATCCTGAGTTCTCCTTGTCTGCCTAGACCTACCATTGACACACTACTCACAGTCAAGAGGACAAGTAGTGATGGTCCTGAACTTTACAAAAAGGAGATAAGATCCACAGGAGAGGACAGCATTCAGGGTAAGGTACCTTTTGTATCTTTGGTACTGGTACTTGACTCTCAGAGGCTCATATAACACACCAATCTGCAGCAGCTTCTGATCACTTAACAGGAGACAAGGTGACTTCCAGCTTTTATGAACATCAGCTAACTCATTTCATGGCTAAGAATAGCAAACACACTGGAGCTATGCTGTAGCTGTTGCAATATTTTATGAAACAGTAAACAAATAACTTTAAACTAAATTTGCCGTTTCTCTTTTATTTTATGGTTTTAAAATTCTACAAGCATTACCAGTTACCTTTAAGACCTGAAAAGAATAAACAGATTACTGGTTTCTTTGAATGTTTTTGAGGTTATGGTTGCTAAAAACACTAAAACAGCACTAACTGATGAGAAATTCAAACAGTAAAGACACTGCTAAAGGAGTAAATTAAATGTAACATGATAGGCTACTTTTAATGTATCTACACTAACTGCAAATTACAAACACTAATTTACTATGAAATATGTTATGCTCAAATCTCATAAATTTTAAAAATTCCCAAAAATATGTGTTTATTTATGTACATATGTACTGAAATTTGGAGTTAATGATTTTTTAAATGAGGCTTCTACTGCTAAAATTGTATAAGTTACAAAATCCTTTTTTAAAGTGAATACACAGTGAAGTTAAAAACAGTTATTTTTGAGCAAGGATACTGCAGGCACATAACTCAGTGGATATGACTGGAACAACATCACTACCCTGAGGTAGCTCAACTAACCTCTTTGAACTTGCAATTGGTTTGCTTTGATCTATGTTTGTGACAACATGGTTTATATCTTGTAGGACAATAAAATATATTTGTTTGGAATCATATGACATGGTTGTTGTTATTGTATGTAACTAGTATCCCGAATACCATTCCTCCTACAGTGGTGACCCCAAAATTCCAACAATGCTGTGTTTAAAATGTAAAATCTCTTACATTGTTCCATTGTCTTACAATAACACAGCTTAACCATTTCCTGCTCCAAGAGACATCAATCTCACCTCAACATCAATGCCCGTGAATTCCACGAACCTTCCATGCCTCAGTTTGGTACAATTTCCCCAAAACCTGTGTGAAGTGTCTGATTTGGCAGTGTATAGTAAACCAATGACAATGTTTCCATGTCTACCATGTTGGGCTCACACTGCTTCGCACCAAACTGGCCAACAATATGTGTCAAATTTACATTGTGATCTTACAGTGACAGCATTGTTATGATGCCGGGTGATGATTTACATAGCAATTCTGCTAAGGTAAACGAATACGATTCCAGTTGAACAATGGCTTCCTGCCATCCAATTCATCAGTACACATAGTGCTCTGAGCTTCCAGCAGGAAATAATGACACTTATTCCTGTGGACCCGTGAATCTACGTGTTTTGCAAAACTATGCGGACACCCACCAGAGCGCTACAATAGCTGCCCACCAACGGCCCCCACTAAATGATGGTCAAACTGTTTCCAATGACTACCACCTCCCAGGCAAAATAACATGGATATGTGTGATCTTCCTGGACATAAAAGTGAACGACCCAACACAGACTATGTAATCATGCAGCATTCGCTTGCATTATCTGCGTCACAACTGCCACCATGTCACCTGGGTGACATCATACCTTTGCCACCCACCTAGTATTCACTTTTAGCCACCACCTCTATGCATGACATGCACACACTGTAATTCCTCCATGCATGCATAATGCCTGCATTCAGCACAATTGTTTTATTTGTTTTATTTACCCATCAAGTTCCATAGGCCCAAACTGAGTTAATTCAGCACCTAACCTAGTCTCAATTAACTGCAACGAATCAGACAGAGGAACGTGATTGAAGAGAGAGACCACATCAGAACTCACTAAAATATCAGAGTCATTCAACTGCCTTGTAGCTGTGGCATGGCATATATTGGTCAAACTATCAGGACCATGGAGGACCAATGTACTGAGCATAAATGACACACACGATTACAGCAGCCAAGTAGATCTGCTATTGCCAAACATTGCTTGGATACTGGTCACCCCATGTTATATAATAACACCAAGATATTGGCATGCACGTCCAGCAATTGGGACAGTGTTATTAAGAAGGCAGTTGAGATTAAATTAGTGAGCAACCTCATTAACAGCGATGGAGGTTTTTGTTTAAACTCTGTTTGGAATCCGCCTCTCTCCCTTGTCAAAAGAAAGAGTCAATGTTACCTCACCTGCAAGTTCATAGTCCCACTATCTATATCTCTGATTTTGGTCATCTTTGATGGCACTAGTGTTCAGTGTGTGTGTTATCTTACCAGCATCAGTCTGAGAACCGAGTTTTTAAATTTGCATGTGTGTCACCTGTCCATTGCAGTTTGCCTTGAAAATCACAGGGTGTTCTTCCACCAAAATATCGGCGGTCGCTGAAAGTGTTACTTGGCTGAATTCCCGGAAGTTATTTGAAAGTTGTATATACCATGAGACACACTCCACAGGTGTCACTGAGGAAAATGACAAATTTGCAGTACTTCTCAATCACCAATCTCATTAGTGACTTTCTGCTTGATGTACACACACAGACAAACAAGTATATGACTGTCAGGGCATTTCTGGTTCAATGCTTACTCTGCTCACTACAGCAATAACTTCATATAATGATAAGTGAAACCTCACTTGACCACAATACACCTTCTGATCTGTGGTGCAATCTTCACCTGCAAATTGATCTGGGATTTGTGGCTATTAAAACTGCTGGAGAACTTTCAAACAGCGATGCTCATGTATGAGGACGCTCCACTAGCTTTCAAACTACGTCTGGCTGACAGAATGGTGGCACTCGCACATCACTGCTCGTCGGTTAATCCTCATCGTAATTGCTCTACAGCTGGCAGTGCCCCGTCTACATTGCCAACAACACAGGACCCCAGCTGCACCTATCTGACGCCCCACCTGCACTCCCGGCCACTATTACACACCCCCTACCACGCAGATGCCTACCACCCAACATCTACCACAACTCACCGAACCTCACAAAGCCAGCACCCACTACTGCTCTGTGTGGTCTTCTAGGTGACAAACATAAACAAATGCCTACAGTGCAGTCTATGACTGTTGCAGGCTCTTCCCGGTCACCAACCTGTCAGTCAAAACAAACCTGCACGTACCGCCACTGCTGGTTCCACATTCACTTTCATTCTGATGCGCTACATTGCAGACAGCCGTGCTCATACCCAAACTGCCTGATACCAGTGCACCAGGTCGCTTGTCCTCTTCATGCTGCCACAAATCATGACTTTGTGATAGCATCAGCAAGTCTCATTTGCAACAGGGCTCTTGACTCTTTGTTTACAATGCACAACTGAATTCTTACCTTCTAGTTGACAATGGAGCCAACATCAGCGTGAGTCCACTGTCTCTCACTCCTACTACACTTTTGTGTTCACCCATGCAATTCCAAGCAGCTAATGACTCTGTGATACTGGTGGTTGGGACTGCATCCATCACTCTCAATCTCAGCAGTCAGCCCTATGCCCTAGACATTCTTGATGGCTGAAACAGTGGAACCCACCTTAGGAGCCGACTTCCTTAGGACCATTTGCTCCCAGACCTGCACAGAGCTCTGCTCCTGCACCACAATGGCCAATGACCGATTAGCGGCAAGACCAGCAACTCCCTTCTTGCCAATGATATTTTGCCATCTCCTACTTCTTAGTCAGAGATGCCTCTCAGTCTTGTCTTGAAATGTCAAACGCTTCTGGATGAGCTCCACATGATACCTGCCATGCACTCTGAACTTCAGAGTTCCAACTTGGATAAGCAAGCAACCAGTGACCTTCTCCGTTTCACACAGCTTCATACAGTTCAACAGTAACTCACCATTCTGCAACATCTACACCCACTGCCCAATGACAAAGATGTTACATTGGTCTCAAAACAGGTCAGTCAAGTGCTATTACGTTATTGTGCTCACTCGACCACACCCAGAGTTATTGACAGTGCCTCTGTGACCAGGTTCTCTTTTATGGAATAAATCAACAGGTCCGGATAGAATCCCAGTTTGACTTTACAAATAGTTCTCTAAAGCATTGGTCCCTTACCTAGCTTGCATTTTTAGTGAATCTTTTTGCCCACCACAAAGCCCCAAGTGAATGAAACAAAAGCAGGTGGCTCCAGTATATAAGGAGGGTAAAAGAATGGTCCCACAAAATTACAGACCAATATCCTTAACTTCTATTTGCTGCAGAATCCTTGCACATATTCTCAGTTAAAATATAGTAAACTTTCTTGAGACTGAGAAGCTTATGTCCATGAATCAGTATGGTTTTAGATAGCATCACCATGCAAAACTCAGCTTGCCTTTTTTCACATGATATACTGTGAAAATTTGGATGAAAGGCAACAGGCAGATTCCATGCTTCTAGATTTCTAGAAAACATTTAACATGGTGCCCCATTGCAGGCTGTTAACGAAGGTACCAGCATATACAATAAGTTCACAGATATGTGAGTGGCTTGAAGGCTTCTTAAATAAAAGTAACTCAGCATGTTGTCCACAATGGTGGGTTTCCATCAGAGACATAGGTATCGTCAGGAGTTCCCCAGGGTAATGTGATAAGACTACTGTTGTTCTGTATATACATAAATTATCTGGTGGACAGGATAGGCAGCAATCTGTTGTTGTCTGCTGATGATGCTGTGGTGTATGGTATGGTGTTGAAGTAGAGTAACTGTAGGAAGATGCAAGCGACTTATGCAAAATTTCCAGTTGGTGTGATGAATGGCAGCTAGCTCTAAATGTGGAAAAATGGAAGTTAATGTGGATTAGTAGGAAGACCAAACCTGTAATGTTCAGATAAAGCACTACTGGTGTCCTGCTTGACACAGTCAAGTTGTTTAAATATCTGGGCTTAATGTTGCAAAGAGATATAAGGTGGAATGAGCATGTACAAACTGTGGTAGAGAAGGCGAATGGTCAACTTCAGTTTATTGTGAGAATTTTACAAAAGAGTGGTGCACCTGTAAAGGAAACCAAATACAGAATGCTCGCGCAACCTATTTTTGAGCAACGATTGAGTGTTTGGCTTCCGTACCATGTCAGACTGACGGAAGACATCGAAACAATTCAGAGGGGGGCTGCTATATTTGTTACCAGTAGGTTCAGACAATACTTATGTGTTACAGGGATGCTCAGGAGGACTCAAATGGGAATCCCTGGAGGGAAGGCAATGTTCTTTTCGAGAAACACTCTTGAGAAAATGAAGAGAACCGGCATTTGAAGCTGACTGCCGAATGATTCAACTGCCACAAACACACATTGCATGTAAGGACCATGAAGATAAGATATGAGAAATTAGGGTTCATATAGAGGCATATAGACAGCTTTTCCCTTGCTCTATTTGTGAGTGAAACAGGAAAGAAAATGACAAGTAGTGGTACAGTAGTGTCAGTGTCATCGTAACTTCCGTCTGCTTCACGTCTGCTGGGCAGCAAGCTACCTTAATTTAAGGATTAACTGTATTTTTCTTACTTGTCACTTCTTCTTCCGTGTGTTTTTGCTTTTAGGAAGCTTTAATTGTCGAGTGCTAGTAATAGTGTTCCATAGATTTCGTGTTTGTTTTGAATACAGTCAGAGAGAGTCCCTTTAGTCAACCATAGTACCAGTAGTGCTAGTGTTTGTTTTCAATACAGTCCAGAGACAGGTAGTGCTATTTTCATTGTTGTCTACAAGAAGTGGCTAGCAACCACAGTTTAGTCAACAATCAGCCGCCTTTAGTGAATTAGCAGTCTAGTTAAAAGCTGATTAACTCTCTACAGTAAATTGATTTCCTAGGATGGATAGGATGTGTGACTGCTGTGTACGGACGCAGGAGGAGCTGGCCACTGTTCGCGAACAGCTGAGCATGTTGATGGCTGCGGTCAGCCGTCTTCAGGCTGCTGCCTCAGAGTGTAGCGGCAGTGGGGAGTCTGGTGCATCGCATGGTACACCCCAGGTGTCACATGCTTCACCCACTGTCCCTGCTGTCAAGACATCTTCGCGGGTACCGGGTGCGGTTGGGCCACCCTCTCCCCAAGGGGAGTGGCGGGTTCAGCGGCGTTCGCAGCGCACGAGGCGGAGGGTAAATGTGGAGGCTGGCTGTGTGGCATCGCCCGTTCTGCCTGTGAGGGGACATGTGGCCGCTCCTTCAGCAAGGTCCAAGCAGGCACACGGGGGGAGGGGTTTATTAGTTATTGGGAGCTCCAACATTAGGCGGGTAATGGAGCCCCTTAGGGAAATAGCGGAAAGGTCGGGGAAGAAGGCCAGTGTTCACTCTGTCTGCTTGCCGGGGGATCTCATCCGAGATGTGGAGGAGGCCCTGCCGGCGGCAATAGAGAGCACTGGGTGCACCCGACTGCAAATCGTTGCTCATGTCAGCACCAATGACTCCTGCCGTCTGGGTTCAGAGGTCATCCTCAGCTCGTACAGGCGGTTGGCGGAATTGGTGAAGGCGGAAAGCCTCGCTCGCAGGGTGGAATCAGAGCTAACTATTTGTAGTATCGTTCCCAGAACTGATCGCGGTCCTCTGGTTTGGAGCCGAGTGGAAGGCTTAAACCAGAGGCTCAGACGATTCTGCGGAGATCTGGGGTGCAAATTTCTCGACCTCCACTATCGGGTGGAGAAATGTAGGGTCACCCTGAATAGGTCAGACATGCACTACACACCGGAAGCGGCTACAAGGGTAGCGGAGTACATGTGGAGTGCACATGGGGGTTTTTTAGGTTAGCGAATTCCCTCCCTAGGCCCGACAAGATGCCTCCTGAGACGCGGCAAGGTAGGAGTAGGCAAAATGCAACACGGAATAAGAATATTGATGTGCTAATAGTAAACTGCAAGAGCGTCTATAGAAAGGTCCCAGAACTGCTCTCATTAATAAACGGTCACAATGCCCATATAGTACTAGGGACAGAAAGTTGGCTGAAACCAGACATAAACAGTAATGAAATCCTAAACTCAGATTGGAATGTATGCCGCAGAGACAGGCTGGACAGTGAAGGGGGAGGCGTGTTTATAGTGATAAGAAGTGCAATAGTATCGAAGGAAATTGACAGAGATCCGAAATGTGAAATAATTTGGGTCAAGGTCACGGTTAAAGCAGGCTCAGACATGCTAATTGGATGTCTCTACAGGCCCCCTGGCTCAGCAGCTGTTGTGGCTGAGCACCTGAAGGATAAGTTGGAAAATATTTCGAGTAGATTTCCCCACCATGTTATAGTTCTGGGTGGAGATTTTAATTTGCCGGATATAGACTGGGAGACTCTAACGTTCATAACGGGTGACAGGGACAAAGAATCCAGTGAAATTTTTTTAAGTGCTTTATCTGAAAACTACCTTGAGCAGTTAAACAGAGAACCGACTCATATTAGACCTCCTGGTGACAAACAGGCCCGAACTATTTGAAACAGTTAACGCAGAACAGGGAATCTGCGATCATAAAGCGGTTACTGCATCGATGATTTCAGCCGTAAATAGGAATATTAAAAAAGGTAGGAAGATTTTTCTGTTTAGCAAAAGTGACAAAAAGTAGATTACAGAGTACCTGATGGCTCAACACAAAAGTTTTCTCCCAAGTACAGATAGTGTTGAGGATCAGTGGACAAAGTTCAAAACCATCGTACAATATGCGTTAGATGAGTATGTGCCAAGCAAGATCGTAAGAGATGGAAAAGAGCCCCCGTGGTACAGCAACTGAGTTAGAAAACTGCTGCAGAAGCAAAGGGAACTTCACAGCAAACATAAACATAGCCAAAGCCTTGCAGACAAACAAAAATTACGCAAAGCGAAATGTAGTGTGAGGAGGGCTATGCGAGAGGCATTCAATGAATTCGAAAGTAAAGTTCTATGTACTGACTTGGCAGAAAATCCCAAGAAATTTTGGTTTTATGCCAAAGCGGTAGGTGGATCAAAACAAAATGTCCACTCTGTGACCAAAATGGTATTGAAACAGAGGATGACAGACTAAAGGCCGAAATACTAAATGTCTTTTTCCAAAGCTGTTTTACAGAGGAAGACTGCACTGTAGTTCCTTCTCTAGATTGTCACACAGATGCCAAAATGGTAGATATCGAAATAGATGACAGAGGGATAGAGAAACAATTAAAATCGCTCAAAAGAGGAAAGGCCGCTGGACCTGATGGGATACAAGTTCGATTTTACACAGAGTACGCGAAGGAACTTGCCCCCCTTCTTGCAGTGGTGTACCGTAGGTCTCTAGAAGAGCGTATTGTTCCAAAGGATTGGAAAAGGGCACAGGTCATCCCCGTTTTCGAGAAGGAATGTCGAACAGATGTGCAGAACTATAGACCTATATCTCTAACGTTGATCAGTTGTAGAATTTTGGAACACGTATTATGTTAGAGTATAATGACTTTCCTGGAGACTAGAAATCTACTCTGTAGGAATCAGCATGGGTTTCGAAAAAGACGGTCATGTGAAACCCAGCTCGCACTATTCGTCCACGAGACTCAGAGGGCCATAGACACGGGTTCACAGGTAGATGCCGTGTTTCTTGACTTCCACAAGGCATTCGATACAGTTCCCCACAGTCATTTAATGAACAAAGTAAGAGCATATGGACTATCAGACCAATTGTGTGATTGGATTGAAGAGTTCCTAGATAACGGAACGCAGCATGTCATTCTCAATGGAGAGAAGTCTTCCGATGTAAGAGTGATTTCAGGTGTGCCACAGGGGAGTGTCATAGGACCGTTGCTATTCACAATATACATAAATGACCTTGTGGATGACATCGGAAGTTCACTGAGGCTTTTTGCAGATGATGCTGTGGTGTATCGAGAGGTTGTAACAATGGAAAATTGTACTGAAATGCAGGAGGATCTGCAGCGAATTGACGCATGGTGCAGGGAATGGCAATTGAATCTCAATGTAGACAAGTGTAATGTGCTGCAAATACATAGAAAGATAGATCCCTTATCATTTAGCTACAAAATAGCAGGTCAGCAACTGGAAGCAGTTAATTCCATAAATTATCGGGGAGTCTGCATTAGGAGTGATTTAAGGGACTCCGGAACGCCCTATACTTGCAGTGTTAAAATAACGCTTATAAATTACATCTTACCTCACAAAGTATTTGAGGTAGGAAGTTGAACTTTTTACAGATTATTTATTGGAATATGGGCTACAACTTAACACAGGGATTTTACAAAATTTTAGTTCCGTTATTAAAGATGATTTTTTTTCAATTGCAATGAAAATTCACAACTTTTTTTGCAATTTTTTATTTATATATTCAAAAATATACAGTTTTTTTGGAAAAAGGCTGTGTTAAATTATGCAGAAGGTACTGTGTAACATTTACTGAAAGTTTGAAACAAATATGTTTGGAAGATCCTTAGAAAACATGTAATTAGTATGAGAAAATAAAAGTTTTGGGAATCGAGCGACAAAGATTGGATTAACTTTTTAGTGCATTCCAGGTCCATAGGATGGATTATCTTCATCCTCTGCAAACTCCTCCTCTAGCTTCCTCTCGTTCCTCCTCCTGTTTACTCTTGCTTGTATTTCTAGACTCTTTACAGCCCTGTCTGCAGCCCGAAGGCGTTCCTTGTCTAAAGCAAGCATCGCTCGTACCATGTTAGAACCTATCTTCATTCCCATATTTCTAAATACCTTTGGCTTTCCAACGTTTCTCCTTTTCTTAAAAGCCTTCAGAGGATTTCTAATAACTTTACTTTTACTCATTATTATACTTCAACAAAACAGAGACTCAAGAAACAGAATTAATTACGAATATTTTCGAGATAACGACAGAGTAAATAAACATGAAACAATCGACAATCACACCAGTGATATATATTGAACCATCACAGGTTAGCCACAACACACACTTTATCTCACATCACTAAAATGTACCTGATGAACACAGGCGTTAATAATAACACCATTTGACAGCAGTTTAACAGCGCCACAGTGGGTCACGCCCATGTAGAACACATTTCAAAAAAAATTTAAAAATAGTTGTAGTCTTCGGAATTGAATAAATTATATATCTATTAAAAGGTAATAGTCTGCAGATTCAGAAAACGCAAAAAAGTAAAAATTGAACTTTTCATGATTTTGAGCCTTTCCGGAGCCCCTTAAAATGGAATGATCATATAAAGTTGATTGTCGGTAAAGCAGATGCCAGACTGAGATTCATTGGAAGAATCCTAAGGAAATGCAATCTGAAAACAGAGGAAGTAGGTTACAGTACGCTTGTTTGCCCGCTGCTTGAATACTGCTCAGCAGTGTGGGATCCGTACCAGACAGGGTTGATAGAAGAGATAGAGAAGATCCAATGGAAAGCAGCGTGCTTCATTACAGGATCATTTAATAATCCCGAAAGTGTCACGGAGATGATAGATAAACTCCAGTGGAAGACTCTGCAGGAGAGACGCTCAGTAGCTCGGTACGGGCTTTTGTTAAAGTTTCGAGAACATAACTTCACCGAAGAGTCGAGCAGTATATTGCTCCCTCCTACGTATATCTTGCGAAGAGACCATGAGGATAAAATCAGAGAGATTAGAGCCCACACAGAAGCATACCGACAATCCTTCTTTCCACAAACAATACAAGACTGGAATAGAAGGGAGAACTGATAGAGGTACTCAGGGTACCCTCCGCCACACACCGTCAGGTGGCTTGCGGAGTATGGATGTAGATGTAGATGTACAGGGTACCCTCTGCCACACAAGTTTCAGTGGCTTGCAGAGTATCAATGTAGATGTAGATGTAGATACAGATGTAGAGGTGTTACAGTAACACCTATCTCAATGCCCTCAGCCCCCACTTCACACCAACGCATCCAGCCACGGGCTAGTTGTACCATCTGACACAGACAATTCATCACATCAGCACCACCCCCGACATGCCAGTCTGCCGTCACCCCCACTGCCCATCTCCCAACAAAGTTAAAGTAGCAAAAGATACCACAGGCAAACTCTTGCATGCTGGTATTGTATGGCCATCTGTCAGTGCCTGGACTTCCACTATTGAGGTGTCCTAAAAAAGTATAATACTTGACAACTGTGTGGTGATTATCAGTACCTCAATGCCGAGACTATTAATAAACCGAACTTACATGACTTCACATATGACCTTTCTGGAAGCACTACATTCAGTGTTGTTTACTGTAAAAGGGCCTATTTACAGATACTTGTGGCTGATGAGGATATACCAACTAGTGTAATAATCATGTCATTCAGTCTGTTTGAGTTTTTATTTATGTCTGGATTAGAAAATGTGGCCCAGACCTGGCAGAGGTTTATTGACAGCCTCCTATTTAAAATGTCCTTCTGCTATGCTTACCTAGATGATGTGATAATTTTTTCAGTCTCCCGATCAATATGAAATTCATTTACGCAATGTGTTCAACAAGGTAGTGGCACATGGCATGGTAATTAATAGTGACAAATGCCAACTATGGCAATCGAATGTCCCCCTCATTGGACATTTGGTTGACACTTCATGGATATGCCCCACACTGGAGAAAAGGGAAAATATCCACCTCCTCCCTCCCCCTCAGACTATCAAGAACTGACATTTCCCGCACACTGCAAAGACACACTTGCTTCTGACTGAGTCACTGCATGGCAAGAACACCACCAGCAAATGATGCCTGAGGTGGACACCTGAAATTTAAATGGCCTTTCACAATATTAAATCTGCCCTTGCACAGGCTGTATCCCTTGTCCTTCCATCACCGAACAGAAACCTCATTATCATCACAAATGCCAGCGACCATATGACTCACATGGCACTGCAACTAGAGATTGTCGGTGTAACACAGCTGCTGCATTCCTTCTCTCGAAAGTTGACCAATACTCAGAAGAAGCATCAACTTTTGGTAGAGAGCTCTTGGCCATTTATGAGGGAGTCCACTATTTCCAGTATGACACTGAAGCACTTCCTCTAACCACTTACACCTACCACAAGCCTCTTGCGGCCATGATCTAAAACCCTTTTGTTTACACCCTGCTTTCGCCACCTCGACATGGTCTCACAATTTACCACCAACATCAGACACGTCCAAGGTGTGGAAAATATAGTTACAGATTACCTGTCTTTCTTGGCATCCACATCTATTCAGCTGGACTTTGATCTACTCACTGATGCACAGGCCAAAGATCTTGACTTCAACAACTACTTGTTGGGCAAGACACTGGGCTTCAACTACAACAGCACACACTGCCAGGAGCCTTCAAACCTGTGTGTCACATGAGAAGACATGATCATCGTCCTGCAATCCTATTGTAAAACTGTGTTTGACTTGCTGCACAATCTTGAACATCGTGGCAAACATCCCACACTCAAATTACTCGTGGAATGCTTTGTCTGGCCCAACATCAAGCATGATTGCACTTCATGGGCCAGGGCCTGTGACCCTTGTCAACAGGCAAAAGTAGGATGCTATGCTCAGCGCACCTTTGGGAAATTATCGGAAAGGAGCATTTTCAACACGTTCATATTGATTTTGTTGGGCCACTCCCTGAGTTGCAGGGTTCAAAGAACATCTTATCTGAGCTTGACCATACAATGTGTTGGGCTGAGACCGCCCCATTACTGGACATTTCATCCGACATAGTTGCCAAGGCCTTTATTTGCAACTGGATTTCCAGGTTCAGCTGCCCTACATCAATGACGACAGACTGAGGGCAGGAATTTGAGCCTGCCTAGCTCAATGAACTGTGCCAACTTTGCAGCTGCCATTGTATCCACAGAACTGCTTACTATACTCAGTCATGGGCCAATTTTCTGCTCTGGGTGCTTCTTGGAATGAGGACTGCTCATAAAAAAGATTTGAACGCCTCACTTGCTGATGTCCTTTATGACGAGCTGCCCTGCCTCCCTGCAGAATTTGTTACTTAATATGTAGCTACATCAAACCATGACCTGCCGGAACTAGTGCAGCGAGTGCATGATTGTATATGCAGCATCCATGTGCCACCAACTACCCATCATGCAAAGAATATGATATTTGTTCACAAGGACTTAAACACCGTTTCCACATTATGCTGTGCACAGATCTGTCAAGCCAGTTTTGCACCCCTCCCCTACAGTGGCCTGTACAGCATAGCCAAGGAGGGCACCAATATGTTTGATATTATCATCTTGGGAAAGACCACTATGGTGTCCTTAAACAGACTGAAGCCTGCATGGACTTTAGCCGATTCCCCAGTGGCATACTCTGCTTCAGCACCTCTGCAGCAAACAGACAATCACTTCAAAATACAACTGCCAGTTTCACAAATATGCAGGCAAGCCCAGGTGTAGTCTCCAAGTCAATGGAACATTCCACACCACTACCCTCCTTCATTAATATAACAGTTTTAACATCTTGCTCGTCATCACTGCCCCTGTATATGCTGCTTCTGCTGCCGACACTGGGAATGATGCCGCCTCTGCCGCCACCTTGCCAACGTCTAATCATCATGCCGGGTATGCTACCCCCTTCTCCATCACCAATGATGACATTATGCCCCCACTGCTTCTCAGGATGCGGCTCGCGGACCATCATACCACCCCACCTACACCGCACAGCCACCCTCTTTCCTCAGTCTCCAGTGGTTCCTCCTACTTTGCGATCTGGCTGTGTGCTGCACCTGCTGGTGCACCTCATTGATTATAACATTTCAGTGATTAATGCCTCCACCGCACTGACATCCCATTGCTGCACACATGTTTCTCCAAGGTGTTTGGCAGGGGCAGTAGGGAAGGGAGGAGGGGAGAGGGGGGGTCATTCTCTGTGAGGACATAACTCCGTGGCGTCATCCAGAACTATATCGCTGCCCTGAGATAGCTCAAATAACCTCTCTGGAGCTGCAGTTAGTTCGCTCTAATCAATGTTTTTGACAACATGCTTTGTACCTTGTAGGACAATAAAATATATTGTATGGAATCATATGACCTGTTAGTTGTTATTATATGTACGTAACTACTATCCCAAGTAATACTGCAATACAGCACCAGAGACCCACTAATCTGAACCCCGGTAATCTGAGCATTCAGTTAATCAAAACATGAAAAATGTTAGTCTAACTATGGAAAACTGTGCAGTAAACTGCGGTACATACACATTATTTTAATTAACACAGTACAGTAAACATGTATTAGAAAAATTGGCAAGAAAACATTAGATTTAAACAATGCATAACAATTAAAGAAAAGCTGTCAAACTTACTAAAATACAAGGGACATTTTATCCCTACTTTTTAGATGACAAAAGCTCAGTCATTGTTTTTTGGCATAATGAAGACAGTCTGTCATATGATGCATAGTTGTGCTATCATGTCATAAACATCAAATCAGCAGATGTAGCAGTGGGCTGTTGCTCCAAAAAATGTAGCGTGAGGTCAAGGGCATCTGCTGCATCACTGTATCACATCAGCTCTCCTTCGTCACTTTCAGGCTCATTGTCACTTCCGTCACAGCAGTCCACTTCTTCCTGGTCTTGAGTTACAGTAGCAAGTAAATCAGCGCCAGTAAGGTCATCCACACATGCCCCATCCACTGCCATCCACTCATCTACGTCTCCTTCACTAGCTTCTTCACATCCAGGGATTGTCTGTATCATTTGTAGTAGATTTTCCTCTTCATTTTCAACTAGGTTGTCCTGAAATTCAAGAGATATCCACAGTTTTCTCCATGATTTTCTCTTCTCAGACTGTTTTCTGAAATATTCTGCTATGCCTCAGTGGCCCAATAAACAACATCCTTCCCATTGGTCTTTTTTATTTTGTCCACTAAAAGAATGCTATCATCTTGGATCAGCATT
The DNA here is from genome assembly GCF_023898315.1 of Schistocerca nitens. NCBI lineage: Eukaryota > Metazoa > Arthropoda > Insecta > Orthoptera > Acrididae > Schistocerca > Schistocerca nitens. The sequence continues at coordinate 295,123,529 of NC_064619.1, forward strand.
CTTAAAAATTGTTTTCTGTAAATCAGTTTTAAAGTTTGCAGTGCGCCCTGGTCCATTCACTGAAGAACTGGCGTAACATTTGGTGGCAAAAACTTTGCTACAATTTCTCCATCACATAATTCCTCAGTGCTGGGGTGAGATGGCATGTTGTCAACCAAAAGGATTGCACGCGGAGACAAATGATTTTCCTTAGCAAATGGTCGAATCGAAGGAACAAACTGGCCGTGAAACCATTCTTTCAACAGCTTACCATCCATCCATGCTTTTTTCTGGTTGTGATAATATACGAGCAGGGACTTCATGTTGTAGATTTTAAAAGCTCTGGACCTAGCAGGTTCGTCGATCAGCATTAAAGGCAGCTTATGATTAGCAGCAGCATTGTTGCACGCTAGTAAAGTCATATGATCTTTGCACATTTTAAAACCAGGAGCATGGTCTTCTGCTTTTGATGCCAGGCTTTTTGTTGGCAATGCCCTAAAATTAAGGCCAGTCTCTTCAGCGATATAAATTTGTTGGGGAGAATCCTTTCCCTCTCTTATCATTTTTTCAAACTCACCCAAGTATTCTTGCATCATGGTCAAAAGAAAGCTTCTCTCCAGTAATTGTTAGCTGACGGATTCCACTGCATTTTTTGAATCTGTCTAACCAACCTGTACTTGCACTAAAAGCCTCATCACCATTCATTAACTTGTTCAGGTAAACAGCCTTCTCCTGAACCAGTGCTCCACTCAAAGGAGTTCCCCTTTCTCTTTCCTGTGTAAATCAAAGGAAAAGAGCTTCATCCACTTTATCGTACTGGGACTGTTTCAAAGTCTGCCAAATTTTGAGTGTCTTTCCCGAAGATGTTGCACAGGACTGTTCAAGCTTCACTCGGTTCTTCTTCCAACCACAAATGGTTGCTTTGCCAAAACCCAGAAAACCCAGTTTCGCTGCCAGTTTAGATACATTCTCACCATTGTCTGTCCGCTTCAAAGCATTCAGTTTTTCTTTGAGAGTTAATGTTGTATGTTTCTATTTAGTCATGATGAAAATACATACACAACTACACCTGAACGAATACAAAACAACTGTTACGCATGCCTGTAATTGATAACTAACATAACCAAGCGCTTTGCGAGCCAACTGGCAGTGCACTGACCTCACACACTACAAAGATCTCAACAATACACAACAACAAGGGCAGGGAGTGAGAATGAGCCATTCTCCCCACACTTGTTCCCATTTGTTACCATGGTGTACCTACTTATCTGCTTGATATACTTAATTCTAGAAACTTGTCACTGTAATTCCGGCTAATACGAACAAAGCAGTAATCCGAACAAGGTCTGGTCGCAATTAGTTCAGACTAACGGGACCCTTCTGTACTGTTGCCAAATGTCTCTTAAAAAGCAAAACACAAATTAAATTTACATTAACAGTATAACATGATTTTTTTGTGTTGCCTGCAAATATTTGAAAATGCATAATATATGATGCAATATACAATTCTTGATACAATCAATGAAAGGTTATGCAAAGACGAATGAACAGTAAATTATCTAGAATCCTATCTGGCACACATGATTCTATAAAAAAGAAACTTCTTAAATAAGCTTATACATACAAATAAATGTGTGAAATGTATTTCTTTTTACTTAGATTAATTATTGACACATTCTACAGAAGCATACCAAAGCTGAGCACTGCAATTTCAGTATTACAGTGAAAACTGCAAATATTTTGGAGCAACAACAAACATGTATTACACTGGATACCATTGCCATAAGTGTGATTTTGCTTTTTTTAAATGTTGAGCTTATCTCCCCATCATGATCCTATTTTCTGTTTACTATCATCCTAGATATTTGATTCTGGTTGCTCTCACAGATAACTTCCCATCCAAGTTGATAACCTCTTATTGATGGCTCAAGACAAGGTTTTTCATCTTGTAATGCCCTAATTACAATAATGCAAATATACGAAATATTGTCGCAGAAGAAGCGGAGTGCCACTGTGGTGTAGTGGTTATGACACTAAACTGTTGCATGTAGGGCCATGAGTTCAAAAATGACCTACACGGTACAGTTTTAACTTCTATATTCGGTTCGAGTACATTCTAGAAGTATCAACGAATGTCAAGAATCATTGTACTGAAATGTTCTGTAGCTGTATATATACTGTATGTTTTCTGTCCAGAGGCAGTTTGCTCCACGCTCTTGTATGTGCAAGTGCTGAATAAACCTTCATTAAGTGAAATTAGTGTTCATCATTCAGCTGATTACACCTTCTTCTACCTGACATTATTCTGGTGGAGGCACAGGGTATTGGAACTTGTCATAGTGCACATTATCGATGACACAGTGGCTCCCATCAGGCCACTACAGAGCCATCGTTTACGTGGTGAGAAACCCGATTTCAAGCCATATTCAACAGATCGCAATCTACCAGAGACAGAAAAAGAAGAGGACATAGGTCATTACGATGACGGCAACTGTGTGCCACCACATGAGATGTCCTTCCGGGTTCTCTGGTGATGATGGCCAAGATCCAAAAAAGTGGCTAAAGGTATATGAGCATATAGCCAAATTTAACAATTGGGATGACACTGTGTGCTTGGCTAACGTATTTTTCTACTTGGAGGGCACTGCCAAGCAATGGTATGAGAACAACGAGGAGAAATTCACAAGCTGGGAAGTATTCCAGGTGGAACTGCACAAATATTTCGGCGACACACAATGATAAATAAAAGTGCAGGGCACAGTGTCCAGGAGAAACTGCAACATCCTGCATTCAAGACGTCTTGGAGCTGTGTAAAATAGTAGGTCCTAAAATGAAGATGGAAGATAAGGTTTCACATCTCATGGAGGGTGTTGCTGAGGACATGTATCAAACCCTACTCCTGCAGGAGCTTTCGACAGCAGACTTCGTAAAATGGTGCCAGTATACCGAGACAATGCATCAAAAAAGAATTACATGCAAGAATGAATGGCTTCCAAACATTATATTGATGTCTGTGATGGAGGAAACAACTGATTTCACAAGTCTTCTTCATCAGATAGTTAGAGAGGAAGTTCAGAAGGCACTTGGATTGCACACCGAGCAAAAAACCAAGATGCTTCAAGAGGTCATAAGGGAGGAAGTGGAACAGACATTGAACCCAATCTCTCGTCCTTCATTTCCCTTTAAAACAATGAGTAAGTCGAGACCCAGGCAGAGTTACATTCCTAAAATGCTGCACGAGGAACTTGTTTGGGCACCAAGGAAGACTGACATCTGGAGGATCCAGGATAACCAAACAGTATGTTTCCACTGTGGATGACCGGGACATGTGGCGCAATATTGTCGAGAAAGGCGGTGGATATTTGATGACGCCTGTGCCAGAAGACAGCAGACCGATCTTAGCTGACACCAACTCTGGTGCAATGAAGATGAACACGAAAATGTGGGTGCAGGACGACATAGGTCACCATCTCTGCAAGCCAGCCGCTGGAGAGGACGCATCCCAATGTGCCGATCAAGGTCTCCATCACTGTCTAGAAGCTCCAGCCAATCACCTAGCTGCCACAACCTGGAAAACTAAAGGATACGACCTTCATTGGAGGTGAGGCCGCCGAAGAGAAAAATCCTCCGCCGTTGATCACTACAAAAATGATAGGAAACTAAATCAATATCCTCATGGATGGCTGATGAGCCCAAGCTCTTTTGGATTCTGGTGCATCGTATTCAGTTATTTCGGAGAAGTACCATTGCCTGTTGCAGAAAACTGTATTCGTCGACAGCAAAACATCTCTGCTGAAGGTGGATAAAGGGAAATATGGAAAACCTACAGGAAGATGAACCATTCGTGTGGGTATAAGTGGCCATGCACAGCCCTTAGAATTCATCATCTTACAAGAGTATAGTCATGATGTCATTCTCGGATGGGACTTTTTGAAGCTTCTCAGGCAATTATAGATTGTGATCGCTTGAAGATTATGCTAGATGAGATGAGATGAGATACTGTGGAGAGAAAGTCGCGCATCCAAGGTAGCCAAATTCATTGTGGAAGACATTGTATGAAAACACATTGCCCCAAGGTTGTTAATTACGGATTGGGGGAAAGTTTTCCAGTCGAATCTTGTGACAGAGATAAACCATCGGTGCAACATTACTCATCACTAGACCGCAGATTTTAGGTAAAAACCTATTTTGTTCCTGAGTTCCTATTTGCATAAAAATTTCTACTTATGCGTTCCACAACTATTTACACTTAATAGCATTAATTCTATAGGACCTAAAAAAGCCTATTTCGACGTTAGTGCCTATTTTTGCCTATTTCGGCTTTAATATCCTAAAAAGTGCCTATTTCATCATATAAGACAGTGGCTCCAAGTTTTACCACGCTACACGACTGATGGAAAAAAATATTTTCTGCCTAGCGTGCGGCATGATGGCTAGTTGATATGCGCTCATGCTTCGTATTTGCCTAACACTTCGGTCATTTTTATTTTTTTATGTCGCTATCCCTCTTAATACCAAATACTCTTTATAGGTGTTCTATTATTCATGTGTAAAAAATAGATCAGATCTTTAGGTCAAAACCTGTTTTTTTTTTTTTTTAAAAAAAAAAAAAAAAAGCTCCAATTTGCATATAATTGGTACTTACGCGTTTCATGACTAAACTGAATACCGTTAGTTCTATAGGACCTAAAGTTGCGTATTTTGAGGTTGACGCCTAATTTTGCCTATTTCGGCAACAAAATCCTAAAAAGTACCTATTTCATTAATCTGACATAGAGTTCTTGTGTTTTCAAAGATTAGAAAAAGGAAGTAAACTTAGGGCTTTACGTCTTGTCAAAGGCGGAGGTCGTTAGAGATTGTTTACAATTCCTTTGCTTGCCTTACTACCAACAGCACTCGGCACGGTTGAATGGTCATCCATCCAAGTACGCACCAAGCGCGAGTGCTCAACTTCGGTGAGCGAATGGGAACTGGTCAAAGATTTGAGTTACCCATTAGAATTGAACGTGGGAGTACTAAATGTTATATTTGAAAATATTTCGTTTGTAGGATTCTGGCCAGCTGTGTATTTTCGCAAAGAAACGGTTTCATAGGCCTTAAGCTGAGCACGGATTAAAAAATCACAATGTTAATCGTAGACGCCTTCTATAGCTAAATTACTGCCCTTCGCGCATTTTCTCACTGCTGTCTACAGGCTGTCCTATCAAACAACTCTGTTTCGTGAAAGGTATTATACGTGAATTTTCCGGTTCGAAAAATAATGTGCTAGTAGTGAAATGTTTTCGTCTGAAGCACCAGTAGATTCCATTCGCTTGTTCAGAAGTGGCGGCCGTCTATCATCAGGTGCCCATATGTCCAGCAATGAGTACGGTACTTCCCGTACCGCTCCCATGCACCGCAGTAAAAAAAAAATAAATAAATAAACAGGTCATTGTTCAGTTTTCCCAGCGAAAACAAATCAGTACTGACAAGCACCACAGCTTTTCACTAGAAAACCTAGAAAAGATTTTGGTTATTTATTGTGAAGCCAACTGTGGTCAGAATGTGTGAAACTATGAATGTATTAATTAAACCATTGCGGAGGAGGAGGAGGAGGAGATTACTGTTTAACGTCCCGTCGACAACGAGGTCATTAGAGACAGAGCACAGGCTCGGATTAGGGAAGTATGGGGCAGGAAATCGGCCGTGCCCTTTCTAAGGAACCATCCCGGCATTTTCCTGAAGCGATTTAGGGAAATCACGGAAAATCTAAATCAGGATGGCCGGACGCGGGATTGAACCATCGTCCTTCCAAATGCGAGTCCAGTGTGCTAACCACTGCGCCACCTCGCTCGGTAAAACCATTGCCATATCTTTTGTATGGAGATCTTTATCTTGCAGGAACTCAAAAATATTTGGAGTTATGTTCAACATTAATGTTGTAGATTGCTGTGCTCTGTAACTGAGTAAATATTCATTCTCCTTGTTTTAATGACTAATAAGATGTTCATACTGTCAACACTGTGTATTTTAATTTATTTTTATTTTCTCTGCATCATTTTTATTAGAGCCTATTTTACATTTTATATAGCCTAAATGAACTACTGAAGGAGCCTATTTTAGGTGCCTAAAACATACCTTTTTACGACCTAAAAATCCGTGGCCTACTCATCACATGATGACTGCCTACCATCCGCAAACAAACGGGCTTACTGAACACCTTAATAAGACCTTGGCTGACGTGCTATCAATGTTCATCACTGTTGAGCAGAGCAACTGTGATGAGGTGCTATCTTTTGTGACGTTTGCCTACAACACTGCCAAACAAGACACCACAGGATTTATGCCATTTTTCCTGGTGCATGGGCTTGAGGTGACTATAATGATGGACACTGTATTTCTGTTACATCCTGATGACGCGGACAATGACTAGATTGGCCGTGTGTTAACCAGAGCTGAGGAAGCTCAGCAGTTAGCTCGACTCTGCATGCTGCAGTCTCAAAGAAAATGATCGCCGAAGGTATGTCGCGAGTGACCGCCCTGTTGTCTACCAGCCTGGTGACATTGTCTGGATCTTCACTCCTGTTTGGAAGGTTGGTCTCTCTGAGAAGCTCCTCAGGTTCTACTTTGGACCTTATAAGGTTGTAAGACAGTTGTCTGATGTTACTTATGAAGTTGAAGATTTCGAACCTGACACGAGATCAGAGATACGGTCCACATCCTTCGAATGAAGCCCTAAAAGGATCCTGCAACCCAGGGTAAATTCGAAACTTCAGCAACAGGCAACAAGCAGAAAAGTGACAAAGAGCGTAGCGGCAAAAGAGGTTCTAAGAAGATCACCAACAGGGCGAGCATCAGTCATCGGGAGTCGGAGTATGCAGGGCCAATGATTCGTTCCCAGACTAGGATAATATAACACCAAGACAGTGTTCTCTTAAGGAGGGAGCAATGTCATAGAGGAAGCTGAGTAGCACCGTGGTGTAGTGGTTATGATACTAAGCTGTTGCATGGAGGGTTGTGAGTTTGAAACTCACCTAGACAGTACAATTTTAACTTCTATATTCGGTTCGAGTACATTCTAGAAGTATCCACAAATGTCAAGAATCATTGTACTGGAATGTTCTGTAGCTGTATATATACTGTATGTTTTCTGGCCGGAGGCAGTTTGCTCCACGCTCTTGTATGTGCAAGTGCTGAATAAACCTTCGTTAAGTGAAGTTAGTATCCATCATTCAGCTAATTACACCTTCTTCTATGTGACAATATCATTGTTGAAAGCCTGTATTTTTCACAAAAAATAAAGAGGTCAGAAAGGTAAATTAGTGCTTCTCTCTCTTGACACAATGATATTGTAATGAACCATGTTCGTGCTTTATACTTTTTTAAGCGTGTGGCGGCATGCAATCGGTCGAGTGAACTATCTTAGGACTGCCATCATGGAGGTTTGCGACAGATAGTGCACATACCTTCAGTCCTTTGTGAATTTTTAAATTGGAGTGACTGTGTGTTTATGTATAATGATATCAAGCTGATCATTAAAGTGCTTATCTCTACACGTGGAATCTTAGTGTATTCATTTAAGCCATCATACCTACTTCCACAAGCATAACACAAAAGCTCAAATTATCTGTTGTACTTTGATGGCTACAACATATTCTCAGAGAGAAATAAAGAAAGCTTAAATCTTAAAATATGCTATAAAATGCATTACATTATTACACATCATACTGATCTTCACTTAAAAACCTCCAGGACTTAAAATTACAGTTAACAGCAGACTGATTATTCTGCTGAAGACATTAAGGACTTCTGTAATTCAGCTGTGTGTAATCCCACAAAGGTTTGAATAACATTCAACATTAATATTTCCATACCAGTGGCTTAAGCAATACAACAGACTTCAATTACTTCAGTGCTAGCTACATGTCTTTTTCCTACTGTGATATGTGGAATATCGGGTGGGAGTGATTTAAAGTGGATGACGCCATAACCTTAGCTGTGGGAAGACAAATGTTCCACTGCGATTACCAGAAGAATGAAATAAGTGTATTTAACACACAATGGAAGTCACTTATAAAATTCTCAGTCAATCAGTTAATGAAAATTGTTCATTGGTATGCAATCCCTACCACAATGGATTAAAGGGAAGGATAGGGTGAGTCATATAATATGTGACACCTCTTTTACCTCATGAATGGTTCTAGATATTGAAATGAGGGTTTGTGCATTTGACAGTATGCTGAAGGGCACATAATTTTTTGTACAGATAATGCTTTGAACTCTGGTATCAAGATATTTAAACAAGTTTTTTTTTTCTTTTTTTCATAATTGCATTCTGTACTTCTTGGGAAGGTAATCACAGTAATACAGCCATTTTTAAAACTGACATTCAAACCTTTCACAAAATAATCCAACAAATGTTCCAAATTGGACAGCAATGTGGCGAAAGTCAGCTAATGTGATGTAATCATCACCAAGCAGAGCTCTCATGCCAGGCTCTGTCATTATATGCAGCAAGACAGACGTTCACTACTACAATAAAATCTAATTTCCTATGTGATATAGATATAGGATCAGCTACAGTTTTTGTATATGGAACCAACACATGTGTTGTTAGTATCTGGCACATCAGATGGAGCTTCAAATGTGTGTACATTTCCAGGTTTTTGGAGAAGCAACTACAGTTTTGTCAGGCAGATTTCCATTTAAACCCTCCCTGTTACTGCTTTCTTGTCAAAGCCATAACAGAAACTTCAGTCATTCATACTTCATAATGATAAACATCCCCATTCATGGAAAAAGAAACTACTGTATTAATTTTATTAACTTTATTAGACCAAAAATAATAATTATAATGATAAAAATAATAAGAAGAATGATAATACCTGATCTGTCTTTGACTGGAGATGCCTGAATGCTTCTTACACATAAATCATCTGCTGTCAAACAAATGTGACTATAGATACTAATCAAAATTGTACTTAGACAGAATACACTTTAAATAAACTAAACATTTTATTCAGAATGACTGACGATATGTCACACACAAAATAAATACTTTACTTAACAAAATGTAGTTTTACACTTTACTTAAGTATGTGCTCAAATTGTTTATCATCAACTGCAAGAGACACTAGCAACTGTCATTCAGGAGACAGATGAGAAAATGAAAGTACATTGGATGTTATGCCTTTGCATGTTGTGGCAATTCGAAGGCACATATCATCTGGCATAGATAGGGCTTCACGGCAGACTACATCCCTGCTTCCCATAGAAGGAAATCAGCAGGAATCAAATCAGAGGATCTGACCAGCCACTGCACTAGTACTCTGTCCTATCCAATGGTGAATAAACTTTTTATTCAGTATATTCCTTGCAACACAGGAAGAGTGAACTGGGCAGCTGTCATGTTGGAACCACATACACCTGCCACTTATCCAGTGGTACCTTTCCTAGAACAGATAGAACGTTCATAAGAAAGGTGCATATGCATACATATTCTCATTTAACACCCCTGTGATGAAGCAAGGTCCCACAACTGAATTTTCTATGATACTGCACCATATGTTGTGTTCCATGGTCATTGGTGTTGTAACTGACACAACCAGTGTGGATTTTCAGCTGGCCAGAAGTGCATTTTACATAAATTTACATTACTGTTACTCATAAACATTTTCTCATCATTAAAGAGTACAAAGTGGCAAACATAGAGTCATTTCCCAGGCACTGCAAAGCAAACCAACAAAATTCTATACAGCATTCAAATCATGAACTCTGAGTGCCTGATGTAATGAAAGTTAGTAAGGGTGGAATTTATGTCAGTGCAAGATGTGAATGACACTTATCTGGCTGATCCCATATTCCTTGGCAACACCTCTCTTGCCATGTGGATTGATAAGAATCTTAGCCAGAACATCTTCTTTGTGTGCTCTGTGAGTTGTAGCCTTCATTCTCATCCCCTGTTTGACTTGGAAGCTGCCTGTCCACACTCATGACATAATTCATGTAATGGCTAGTGTGACAGACAGAGACAATCAGGATAGACATCCCTATACCGCTGTTGCATTTTGATAGCATTTCTTTGACATTTACCATATAAAAAAAGCATGTCTAACTTCTCCTCATTTGTGTACATGTCTGCATGCAAGAATGTTGAAGAAGAAATGACCTGCTGATAGACAACACAGTTCCTGTTAATCCTGCAGTGCAAACAAGTAAACAATCAAAAGGCTTGTAACCTGACATGAGCATGCTTACAATGCAACAGCCAGTTCCAGCTGACTTGCCTTTCAATTTTAGAATATTTCTCAGATTTTTTGTGAACAGTTTCAACCACAAAATTAATAAGCATTATATCATTACAGTCATTTTTTCAAGCACTTTCAGATGCTGTTAAAAAAGCACATCATTCTATTTAAAAAATCACACTTGCTTCAATATTTTGATCAATATTTGGGTGTAACTCCAGTTAAGCCTACAGATCAAAACACTATCAAATGCTGAATAGTATTTTTTTATTACTCTTGTTCACAATTGAAAACTAACTTGACAACTGATATACTGTTCTGTCAGGAACATTAAAACTAAGAATAAATGAGTACAAACAACTCACAACCCAGCCGTTTGCAAAAGAATAAATTAAAATTTCATTTGCTGTCCTTAAATGGCATCTCACACACAGACCATCCCCCCCCCCCTACCCCTACCCCCCCCCCCCCTCCCTATGCAGTTGAATAAAGCTCCAGGAATGCATGGGAACTTCTGCCCGATCTTGTACGTGTCACTGGACCCTTTGTCTTTGTTTCTGGTCCTATGGTCCTGGTTGATTTGTTGGAGGTGGCTGGTCTGCCAGTTGTTCTGTCTCAAGGTCGGGAGGGGACACAGTTGTCTGTGCAGTAGCCCTCTCCTCCTGCTATTGCTTAGGCACGTCCATAGAGAGCACATATGCTCTCTTAACCCATTCCCATGACACTGTCAGAGAATGGTTGTTGTACTCTATTTGAATCATATATTCGCTGCATCTTAACACCTGGACTGGACCCGAATATGGAGGTTGCAGCAGCATATATACAGCATTGATTCACAACATCGCATATGAGCATGTCACAATGCCCCTGTGTACAAACACTTTTGAATTCCATGATGTAATACCAGGGCTGGGAGTAGTTTGACTCTTTACAGTTTTGCTTGCTGTAACATGTATGGCAGCTCTGGTTCCATAGATGCCTTCTTTTCTGAAAAGAACTCTTGACACAACTTTTCTCTGTAAATCACTTTGGTGTCCAATACCCCTATGCCTGGTTTAACTGCTGTGTGTAGTCCCAACAAAACTAGTGGTAGTACTGATCATGTCACGTAAGTGCAGCCTTCAGAGGTCTACACCATTTCTCCACCATTACATTACTTGAGGGGTGCTAGAATCCACATAATCTAGACAGCTCCAGAAACAACATTGATTCAAATTATCACCCCTGGTCTGTTGTGTCACCTGCAATACAACCAAATCATGAAATCCATGAATTCATAAATGCCCTTGCCATCATTTCTGCCGATATGCCTCCTACCAGAATTGCTTCTGCCCAATGTGTATACCTGTCCACAGCCATAAACAAATGCTGGTATCCTTCCAATGGTGGAAGTCAGGCACTAATGACTGTAGTGGTTTTGCGCCCTAAAACCATAACAACAAAATTTAAAAAAAATGGTGGAAGTGGGCCCACTCAGTCCAAGCGCAGTGTGAGAATTGATTTGTTTTTTCGGAAAGTCTCCCACATGTCTGTGAACTAAGGTCTTTGAATTAATGTCTTCTAAAGTCTTCCACTCTTTGCTGGAGTGCCACACCAATAGCCAACTGGCTGGCATCTACAACAATTGCTTCTGGTGCATTATGAAATGGGTGAGACAACAGTATCACTTTTTATGAAATTGTTCCTACCTTTTGAAAAGCATGCTACATGATTGGCATCCATGGCAGGGGTAGCTTGCCTGTTGCACTGCTCCCTGCTAGTGTGTCCATCAGTGATGCCTGGGTCTCTGTTCCCCAGGATCAACACAATTGTTGATAATCTTTCAGTCCCAGAAAATTCCATAGCACCTCCACTTTTTCCCTGAGAGCACAGATACCCTTGTGCCCAATACACTTCACTTATTTCTGGTGAAGAACACACTTTTCCTCACTTACTACTAGGCCAAATTTTCTTATTCTGGTGAGTATTGCTTCAAGTTGTTTTTCATGTGACTTGATTGTCTTTGAGAATATCAATAATCATCAAGATATAAAAAACCAGAAATCCAGACCCCCCAGCACCTCATCTACAAATGTCTGCCAAGTCTGAGCCACATTCTTCAATCCAAATGGCATACAGATATCTTCAAATAGTCTGAAAAGCGTTATCATGGCCATCTTAGGAATGTCTTCTTCAGTTACCAGAATCTGGTTGTATGCTTTTTTATTAGTCAGCTGTACTGAAGACCCCAGCTAAAATATTTGTAAAATCTTGCAAGTTCAGCACAGGATAGAAGCCAGGTAATGTCCATGCATTAAGTGTCTGGTAATTCCAATAGGGTCTCCATGTGCCTTTCTCTTTCTGGGAAAGTACAATGGGAATGCCCAAGGGCTATTTGACTTTCATGCAATTTCTGCCTGCATCATGCTGTCAAACTCTGCTTTAGCCTCAGCGAACCAATTGAGCATTAATTGTCTGGGTCATTGAGAGACTGTTTGGCCCATGGTGATCTTGGTATGATGCACAGTGGTATGTACTACCTACTGTCTGTTACTCGGAATCTCCTGCTTCATCTCTTGTATGACCACTCTCCAGGAAATGTGATTGCATTGCTGGCACATCTGCCTATCGTGTCCATCACAGTTTCACTTCTCCACCAAACTTGCACTGAGGTCAGCTGTTGTGGTGGTGGATGAAATTTGCCCCAAGGATTGGTTCATGCACATCAGGCAGCATGAATCTCAGTTTTAAAACTCTTGCTGAACCTGACATCCAGTTGCCCCTTGTTCTCGTACATCCTGATGGGTGATTTGTTAGAGTGGTTAACTGGAGTGATGCGCCAACTGCCTCTTCATGTTTCTGCTCCACTGGCAGTGTACTAAAGTCTGATGAGCCAGCATTGATCAGGTCACACTGATTTGTCCTCCTGTCTGCCATATACAAGCAATGTGAGGATGTAAGTGGGCAAGCTTTCATAGACATCAGCCTGGGCACAGAAGAGTTCATTTGAATGACTGGGCCAGTTATTAGTGCTGCACCCCGGCTGCCTTCAATCGCTCCAGCATCTCTGCCCATTACCAAAATGCCTGTCTCTCTGTAACCACTCTAGCATTCTTGTGTAGCTGTGCAGCCTGCTGTGCCTACTGCAGGTCACTGTAGCTGTTCAGGAGGGAGTAGAGCAATGTGTGTCTCGTGGCTCACACACTGAACCTTTTGTGGTATCAGCAAATTCTACCTTCTATCCCTTCAGTATGTTACCTCCAATGTACTGACATATGTCCTTCTACTTGACCACTTTGCACATTGTCTGGATTGTTCAACTGTAATGCCAATAATTGCTTCCAACTGTGCATTCAAACCACAGAGCTGCTTGTTGATGGACTTCTTCGACTCCTGTTGAACAGTTGCAGTCTCAGCTGTGTTGCAGTCATTGGCTTCATGTCTTCCAAAGGCTTCCGTCACTGACATGATTGAATTGTAGGATCTGCTGCATCCATTGTTCTAATGACTCTCCCATGTGTTGAATCACCATATCTCGCAAGTGCTAATAATGCTCATGTGCAAGAAGCTTCGAAATGATGTCAGCAACTGTCTTCACCACTAGTTGATCTAACTATTAACTGTCACCAAAACGTTTTATAATCATTCTTGACTTCATTTTGTGTAAACACTAATTCTAACAAGCCACATCAGAGCTCTGGCTTCTCCAGTGGAAACTTCAATATGTTTTTTCATTGTTTGCTTGTGAGCGTCGTTAGATGTCGCTGAGCCCAAATCTGCCATATGTACTGTTTCTCTACACACTTTGCCATTGTTACATGGCATGTCCCATGCTTTCTGTTCCTTACTGTGCCTTTGTAGCTCTTCCTATAAGCATGAAAACTATTTCTCTATTTGATCTTGTATCTCTTCAGAATGCAAAGTCACCACCCCTTGCACTGTACTTGTATTTGTTGCTTCTTCTTTTGTTTCTGGGGTCACAATTTTGTAGGTGTAACTCATAATTCAGCTTATAGATCAAAACATTATTGAATACTGAATAGGGACTATGTTTACTACTCTTGTACATAAGTGAAAACTAGCTTGACAACTGATAAATTGCTCTGTCAGTAACATCAAAACTAAGAATAAATGAGTACAAACAACTCAGCCATTTGGCCAAACAATAATAAAGATTCCATTTGCTGTCCTTAACTAGCATCTCCCACAATTTATTGTATAACAAAAGTATGTGCTGCTCAGAGTACTATCATTTGCCAAAAACCTCATTTCATTATCTGGAACCATTCACATGATGATCACAATTGTAAAGTTACAGCAATTCAGATAAACACAAGAGGATACCAAGACTCATTACTGCTACATACCATCTATAAATAGAACAGAAAGCGCGGAAAAGATTATATCTCTGGCAACAGACTGTACAGTACAAACGTAGTTGTAGCTTCATTGTAAGAAACTGTTTGTTCTATGAAATAAATTGTGATTTAGTAAGCATTAATAGACTATAAGATTATGAATACATCTTAAAATTCTGTGTGAGTGTTTCTTTGTTGTAATAACTGAACTGTATGACTGCATATCAATGTTTCATATGCTGGAGTAATCTTGCCTGAACTACAATGCCACAACTTGATTACACACCACAGTTTCACATGCATTTCAGCAATCTTTTATTCAGACCTTTATTGATTGGTCTATCTGATCTACTGCATTTTGTTCACTTGCAAATACATCAGCTATAAGTTCACAATTCAATTATTAGGTGCATACCTGAATTATGGTGGAATCATAAGTTATGCTTCATGATGATGCAATAGCACTAATTTGTTATTCTAAATAATTTTCTTGCAGAAATGTATGATATTAAAAACTGGAATTCATGTGCAATAAATAATAACCATATAAATATGCAGGGTAAATTTCAATGCAAAGAACCAGTGAAGTTACAAAAATAAGAAATATAATGGCATTGGTTACCTTTGTTGCGGCCACATGTAGTAAGCGTTGCTTCACGCAGTGGAGAATGGCAAAACACAGGCAGCCGGCGACCGAGGCGTTGCGAAGTAAGCGCGGCACAGATAGCTTTGCTGACAGAAGCAGTCTACCAACCGGCTGACGCAAGGACGCATGCAGACCGAGCGCCGAGCGAAGCCTAGAGAGTGCTGAGTAAGGGAAGTGAGGCCAGCACGCTAAGTTACGCTGCAATATACTGCAGGAGTAATAACAAAAGCTACCACCAAGGGTAAAAAACGTCCTCCTGCCGGATATAAATAGTGGAGTGCAGGCAGCAACAGACAGAAGCCATTAGGAAGCAGTTCGGATCTGAGGATGGACATGGTCCGTGTCCGAATGTTCAATCTTCGTAGGTGACGATTCTGGAAGTCTGTTCCAGCTCGCAGGAGTCTTCCGTTTGCCACCAGATGTCAACTTCAGCTCTGGGGGTCGGCTTGAGTTTGGTCGGCACCATGGCTGACTAACTACAGCGAGAACTTCCAGCAGGACTGGTCACAGTGCAGTCTTCGTCACAGGAGCCGCCGGGGGCTGACGCCCGGACTTCACGGCAACCTGGCCTCACGGTGTGTGGTCTGTCCATGACGGGACCTCCCGGACATCATGACTGATGGCTTCCCAGCTGCCGGTGCAGTAGGCGTCTGCAGCTGACCTCATGGCAACACGGCTCTGTGGGCGTACCCATACTGGGGGTGCCAAGCAGCAACGAGTTCATCTCAACCACAGGGCATCCTGGCTTCAGCGGAGCACTGGTGGCCTGAGTGCGATCAGCGGCGCGCATTGAGCGCATTGTTGGAGAATCTACACAGCAGCAGCCAGGCAGAGGGATCTGCAGGGCTGGGCAGCAACGACGAGGGAGAAATTGTAAAGAAGATTCAATAAATAATTGTAAAACTCCACGTCGTCTCAGTCTTTGGCACAGCCACTGTGTCTGCTGCTAAACAAGTGGCCATCTGTTGTAACACCTTTTACAACGTTAAGAGATGTGCAAGAAACAATCTTTGCTTCATGGTTAACTGAACCGAAAATTTAAATATTTTTTCAGTCTAACTTGTGGAAGTAAAGGGACACAAATTTTCTCAAAAAGGCTGCAGTGCAATTATTGAATGATGCTACTGCTCTCAAGAAGGAAATACAATAACAATTTAACAATAAAACATTGCAAAAAATTATTTTCAAAAACATCTAACTATTACAAGAAGCAATAAATATCTTGACTTTAGTTCATTACATATAAAATTTGAGGCAGCTATTGTAGTTCTAGCCAATGAATGTTATTTTTTCCACTAGTAAGAGATTCCAGAGATTTGCAATACATAGGAAAGAGAAAAAGAACACTAGCAGAACAAAAATGATCTGAATGCATTTAAAAGGATAAAGCTGGTAATTGGCCTACACCTTCATACAATAAGTCTTTGGTGCAAGGTAAACCAAGAAGAAATAAAAAAACAAATGTAATATCATAATTCAACAATTAAATTGTCTGATAAAATGAAACCAACAAAGACTGTAAGAGATAAACACTTAGAGTCTTGATCAACAAGAATGAATCACACATAGGAAGTAAGAAGTAGGAGAAAGATTTTATGTCCAATAAACAATGAGGTCATTAGAAATAGAGCAAAAGTGTAGACTATGTAAGAATAGAGGACGAAATCAGCCTAGTTCCAACATTTACATTACTTGATTTAGGAAAACTATGAAAAATCTAAATCAGGATGACTGGACACAAATTTGAACCTGACTGTGAGACAAGTACATTAACCACTATATCAACTCACTTGGTATCAAATTGTACCATTGAGCACACACAGGGATCAGAGATAGTACTGCAGAGAACACAAGAGAGGGAAAAATATTTATTGAAGGCACAACTTTCAATGTGCACAGCTAAGTTATGTATACTCTATGATCTACATTAGACAGTGAAGAAACTGTTGCCAACATTGCCTGCATGACAGAACAGGACATTTTGTTGAGGAAGATCTCATAAAATTATCCCCTCATAAACTCAAAATTTTAGGACTGATTTGCAGCAGCTCATCAAGCAACTTGCTCATTACCATCCTTTTCAGCTCCACACACGTTCCACAGCAAAAGCCTGCATTGTTTGTCTGACATAGTATGTTGTTTTGGACATACCTCCTGCATTGTCATACTCAGCCAAACCCCACTAATATAGACAAGACTTTCATGTCTTAGAATGTAACACAAATATGTGTGTCTTCTCTTTTTACTCAACTTTCACTGTCATGGAACTTCTTCAATTCTCTGGAAAAATATCTGTACATGGGATTTTCAGTATCCTTCTGAAATGTCAGATTTCAAACACTTCAACACATTTTCTTTCTTCTGCTCCCATCTATGTCTTGTTGCTCCAGACTTAGGACTCGTTATTTCTCAGTGCATAATAAGTATAATGTGATATGCCCTTTCCTTCCCTAGGCTGTTTCCTTAGCCTAACAGACAAAACATTAGAAAAAGTAAGAAGCACAATGGTAGGAAGAGAAAGAATAAAGACAAGGTATGCAGACGATCATTGTTAGCTGGATCAGAGAAAGGACTTCAGTTTGTGGTGAAGAGAGTCATAAAAGTAAGAAAAGTCTGTGGAAAGATTATAAATGTAGGATAGGCAAAAGTGATGAGAATCACCAAACATAGAGGTTACATCAAATTTTCATAGGTATGAAAGACTTTAGCAAAAGTAAAATGTTTTTGGTAGAGGGCACATGAAATAACTTGTCCAGTAGCTGTGCAACAGTGTTGTAGAGAACAATGGTAGTGGTGCTAGCACCATTGTGACCAACCATCATGAGGTAGAGGAGAATCAGTTAAAATGCAGAAGTTTAGGCACAAAATATATCTTGCGTAACTTGTAACTTACAGCTAGAAAGTCTGTAAACAACATAATAACAGGTTATGTCAGTACAACCAATATTTGACAAATATAAACATTCAGTAGACTAATGAAAATGAAGTAGTAGTGTAAACAAAAGATTGAGCAAAGCAAAACAAGATCTATCATATGCTGCCAGAAGGAGACCTCATAAAACAAAAAAAAACAAAAAATGGGTAAAAAACATAGTGAAGCAGATAACATCTCTTACTGCAATACTCATCATCATCATTATCATCATCTTGGACAGTTTCCAGCCTCGGGCTGGGTCTGTATAGAACATAGGCCTCTCCATTGTCTTCTGTCTTGCCACCATCTCTCTGTCTTCACCTTGGTCCAGTCTTCTCCTTTCTTCTGGATGCATTCATCTACTCCTTTCAGTCATTTGTCTCTCGGTCTTCCTCTTGGTCTCTTCCAGTTTCATCTCGTGTATGCTCCTGGGTATCATCTTCCCCTCCATTTTCTTAACGTGTCCATACCATCGCAGCCTAGATTTCTCTGTATCCTCCTGTAATGGTTTCACTTTCATTAACTCTCTAATCTTCTCATTTCTTAACCTGTCTATCTTTGTCACTCCAAAACTGTTTCTCAGGAATTTCATCTCACTACCTTGTACTTTGCTTTTCTCTCTTCCTTTCATAACCCTGGTATCTCATGCACATGTCAGAATCGGGACATAGTATGACTGGTATATAGACTTTTTACTGGTTTGGGGTACATCCTTGCTCCATATCAGGCTTCTGACACACTTCCAAAATGCTTCTGCTTTTCTCCTCCGCTCATTTATTTCTCTGTCAATTTTTCCACCATCCTGTATCAGGCATCCCAGGTACTTGAAACTCTCCACTCCCCACTCTCCTTAATCGTTCCCCACCAATTGTCATTCCAGTTTCCAGAATGAGATTTTCACTCTGCAGCAGAGTGTGCGCTGATATGAAACTTCCTGGCAGATTAAAACTGTGTGCCCGACCGAGACTCGAACTCGGGACCTTTGCCTTTCGTGGGCAAGTGCTCTACCATCTGAGCTACCGAAGCACGACTCACGCCCGATCCTCACAGCTTTACTTCTGTCAGTATCTCATCTCCTACCTTCAAAACTTTACAGAAGCTCTCCTGCGAACCTTGCAGAACTAGCACTCCTGAAAGAAAGGATACTGCGGAGACATGGCTTAGCCACAGCCTGGGGGATGTTTCCAGAATGAGATTCTCACTCTGCAGCGGAGTGTGCGCTGATATGAAACTTCCTGGCAGATTAAGGTTTGGAAGGTAGGAGACAAGATACTGGCAGAAGTAAAGCTGTGAGGACCAGGCGTGAGTCGTGCTTCGGTAGCTCAGATGGTAGAGCACTTGCCCACGAAAGGCAAAGGTCCCGAGTTCGAGTCTCGGTCGGGCACACAGTTTTAATCTGCCAGGAAGTTTCGTTATTCCAGTTGTTTGTCTCTCCTTCTTTCTTGTTGTAATAATCATCTCACTCTTACTTATACCAAATTTCATTCCTTATTCTTGTACTGTTTGTTCCCATATGTCCAACTGCTCTTGTACTTCCTCCTCATTATTCCCCCAAATCATCAGATCATCTGCAAACATCATAGTTTTTATCTTCCTTTCACCAATTACTTGTGCTACTGTACTCATTATATCATCCATCACTACAATGAAGAGTAATGGTGAAAGTGCCCTTCCCTGCCTCAAGGCATTCATCTGTTCAATCCAAGCTGATCCCTCTCCTCCCACTTTCACTTACTGCAATACTAAAAGTATAAAATAAAGAACATGTGACACAAGGAGATGATGTCAGCACCCTGATAAACTGTTTGTCAATATCACTTTAAAATAAAATTTTCTTCTCTTTCTTCTGTGTCTTTCTGAAGCAGTGAAACTTTGAGAAGTATGTGTAACTACGTTTTCTTCCTCCTTTATTATCCTCATTTAGTGATTAGAATAGCTACTGGTTCCTGCAACTTTCTCAAGCACAATTTTCAGTGAGCTTTTGCTTTGTTTGCCTCAGCTGATAAAAATTTAATGTCATTGCATATACACTAGAGTGTTGCTAATCCTACCATTCCTTGCACATATGGGTGCTGTATTAGTGGAAATGTTGAATTATTGAGAGTGTGTGAAATTTATTTTAAAAACATTGGGGACATATTTTATTAAATTCATAGATATAGTTTTAAAAATATGGGGCTATAATTTATTAAATCCAAAGATACATTATTTTCAGAGAAAACTTTGTTGTCCAGTATGTAAATAATTATACAGTAGTATTACTCACTTTGAAATATGTCAAAATTTTTAATTGTCGCAGTGACAATATGCGTTGGCAGCATGCTTTATCATGCAACTGCTTTACAAGCATTACATTGGTTTCTGCAGGTATCTTGTTGCATAATGCACTAAAGAAATACATCTGCAGGTTCAGCACCATGACTGAGAGACATTTTCTTGCTCTCTCCTTCTATGTCCTCTTCGTCACCAGTTTCATCAATATTTTCCTGCATGCTGTTGATTATTTTTTCATTTGTTAAGGCTTGGGTCGTCTCACAGTTCTCCTCATTGTTACTTTACTCGCATCTTCATCATCCTCCTCCTGATGCTTGTGGAACATGTCAGCGAACAAAGTATCAGCAGTTGATGAGTCTGAAGTGAGTGGCTCATCGCTGTCACTCAGTACTGGATCCAACTCTGCATCAATGGATGGCCACACTTTTCTCCAGCTCTTTATTATGGTAATGCTCTTAGGCTGCTTGTAAAACACCACATAATTTGATTGCTTTCCACACCTTCAGCACAGTCTCGACAGAGTCATCTTCACATTTGTCCAGCAAGGAGACAAGAAGCACAGGGTGATTCGAAGAAACTAAAAAGCAAATTCTGAAAACTAAATAATTTCATGAAAAGAATTTTTTTTTAAATATTTATTAATATCATTTACTAGTAAATATAATGCTATTTTAGAATAGATACAGAATGATTTATATTTTGAAGATGACATCCTACAGGTGAGCTACTTTTCTACTCAAACATTCCTGCAGTCTCTTTGTTACATTGATCAAGGTTAGACATAACACCTCAACTGGAATTTTGGGAATTGCTTCTCAGATCTTGGCTTTCAATTCTTTTGTTGTTGCAGGTTGAGCAAGGAGCACTTTGCTTTTTATGTTACCCCACAAAAATAAATCACAAGCTGATAGATCAGGTGTTCTGGTAGGCCATTGCAGGTCACCATTTCCCAAAAATGCAGGTTTCCCAAACAACTGGCATACAGTAGCCATTGATATTCGTGCTGTCTGTGACTTTGATCCATCTTGTTGAAATCAGGCTGTCAGTAATGTGTAGAAATCTCTGTAGTTGTTGCATAACAAAGTTTCAAGCATGGTAATGTAACAATTCAATGTGACTGTAATTACACGGCCATTCTTGTCCTCCAAAAAAAAAAAAATATATATATATATATATATATATATATATATATATATATATATATATATATATATATATAAAGGTCCTGTCACACATTATGATAGCATAGCACACCACATAATAACTTTTTTGCTGTGCAATTGACACTCCCTAGGATTGTCTTGTGCCCAATATCTACAATTTTGTTTTCTAACAAATCACTGAGGTGGGAATAGGCTTCAGCTGACATCCATAGTTTATTAACAGACCTTTCATCTTCCTTTATCTATCGAAGCATTAACTCACAGAACTGTTGGCGAATAACATGATCATTAGGTTTAAGCTCCTGGACAATCTGCAGGTTTTTATGGATGGCATTGGAAGTCCTGTACTAAATTTCTTTGAACACCTGAACTGTGCAATTACGAGGGCGGTTCAGAAAGTAACCTCCGATTGGTCACAGTGCGGGTTGTGGGGGGAGTAGCGACGCCATCTGTGCGTTCACGCACTCAACAGGTCAGTCGGCATCAAGCCGTGGTCGAGTGAACGTCGTACCTGCGCTAGTTTAGTTTTTGTGGCAGTTTGAAATGTGTGCTGCAATAGAAAACCCCGCCAAATGTGAAGTGCGTGCTGTCATAAGGTTTTTTACAGCCAAAGGATATTCTGCAGCAGCTATTCATCGTGAGCTTTGTGCCGTGTACGGACCAAGAGTTATGAGTAAAGGAGTTGTCCGTGAATGGGTACGTTTATTTAAAAGTGGACGAGAAAACGTTCATGATGAAGAGAGGAGTGGTAGACCATCATTGGTGACTGACGAACTCGTTCAGACAGTTGATGCAAAAGTTCGTGAAAATCGACGTTTCTCAATGTCGGAGTTGTCTACTGGTTTTCCACAGATTTCTAAGACTCTCTTGTACGAGATAGTGACAGCAAGATTGGGTTACCGTAAGTTCTGTGCACGATGGGTGCCCAAAATTCTTACCGACCACCACAAAACTCAAAGAATGGCCTCTTCATTAGACTTTCTGTCACGTTATGAGGACGAAGGAGAACCATTGTTAAACAGAATCGTGACCGGTGACGAAACCTGGATTAAGTACGTGAACCCTGAGACAAAAGAACAATCAAAGATGTGGGCACATTCAAATTCGCCTACCAAACCAAGAAAAGCCTCGCAAGATTTTTCTGCCAGAAAACTGATGGCAACGGTGTTTTGGGATGCCAAAGGGGTGTTGTTGGTTGAATTCACGGAACGTGGTACGACCATTAATCAATACGTGTACTGTGAAACAATAAAAAAGTTACGACGGGCTATACAGAACAAACGCCGTGGTATGCTGACTTCCGGTATCGTTTTTTTGCACGATAACGCCCGTCCTCACTCTGCTCGCAGAACAACGGCCCTTCTTGAGTCCTTCAAGTGGGACGTTATCAACCATCCACCTTACAGCCCAGACCTGGCGCCAAGTGATTATCACCTCTTCATGCATTTGAAGAAATGGCTCGGGTCACAGCGGTTTGATGACGACGAAGAGCTCAAAGATGCGGTCACAGGCTGGCTCCAGGTACAAGCGGGTGATTTTTATGCAGAAGGAATTTCAAAGCTTGTGAAGAGATACGATAAGTGCCTCAATCGCTATGGAGACTATGTAGAAAAATAGTGCAAAGATGTAGTTGTAAGATGTATATATTTAAATATTTTTATTTAACTTGGTGTATTTTTTTAAATCAACCGGAGGTTACTTTCTGAACGGCCCTCGTATAAAGATGCTGAGTGATGACAGATGACTCACATGAACTTCTAATGACAGCATCTAGAATAGCTTGGATATTTTCTGGTGTGTGAATGGTGCGCACATGGCCTGGAGGTTCTTTTTCATTGCTGAACCAGTTTCCTCAAAATTACATATCCATGTTTTAATAGCATGTACTGATGGAACACAATCATGGTGTCCTAAATTAAAATGACAGCAGAGTATGTGGAGACCCCCTCAACACTGTCACTGTTCTTGTAGAATCCTTTGATCACAAATGCGTGCACCACTCCAATCACCCATGATAATTAAATGACAAGGTGGTGATGACTGGCTGGCGTACATTGTTCAGTGCTACCTATCACCCACAGCTGCCAACATAAGTTTCAAAATTTCTTGTTTCTTTGAATCACTCTCTATATGTCGATGCCAACGGCCTTGCCACGGTGGTAACACCGGTTTCCGTCAGATCACCAAAGTTAAGCGTTGTTGGGCTCGGCTTGCACTTGGATGGGTGACCATCCGGTCTGCCGAGCACTGTTGGCAAGCGGGATGCACTCAGCCCTTGTAAGGCAAACTGAGGAGCTACTTGATTGAGAAGTAGCGGCTCTGGTCTCGGAAACTGACATACGGCTGGGAGAGCGGTGTGCTGACCACATGCTCCTCCGTATCTGCATCCAGTGATGCCTGTGGGCTGAGGATGACACGGTGGCCAGTCGGTACCGTTGGGCCTTCATGGCCTGCTCGGGAGGAGTTTAGTTTTGAGTTTAGTTTTAATTTTAGTTCTACATGTCGATAACGATGTTTAATTGGTTCCAAAATTCCTGTCACATTGGATGCAAGAAAAAGTGTTTGTATATCATCAGACTTTAGAATCACATCAGAACGATGACTGGGAGCAGTTTCAATAATAAGGATAGATTTCGGTGGAAGCTTTTGCTTCTTCAGCTATTTTCAGTGCTGGTACAAACGTTTCATGGAACCACCAAGAGAATATTTCTCTATCCATCAACACCTTCTTCATTGGTGGTATATTTATGTCACCGAGTCATAAACAACGTGAATGTTGGAATTTTCCTATCACCATGGGCAGTAGCTTATTTCATCATTTGTGTTACAATGTGCTGTAAGTGTAACACACTGTTTCTGTTGCTTATACCAACGAGCTACCTTCTTGTTCTTGTCACCTAATGACTTTGAAGGAAACATCTTGTAAAAGAGTCTGGTTTCAGTAGCATTGTAAAAGGCACCATCATTTAAATCTTCTTCCTCTATCCCTCTATATCTTGTTTGAAAACTCGTCTGTATCTTTTTCATTAGCTGAGTGACTTTCCCCAGTGACAGTCAGCTGCTGAACACCATGTCATTTTTTCCAGTTTGGTAGCCTACCCTTGCTTCCTGCGAACAAGTTACTACCACCAAGTTGTCTGTTAAATGCAGCTGCTTTTTCCTTCATTATCAGGCCACTGATTGGAATTCCTTTACTGCGTTGTTGTATGTACCATCTATAAAGAGCTAGGTTCAGTTCTTCGTTCTCACTCTTCTTCCATAACAATTCATTTTTCAAACACATTATTCATTTGGGTTGTGACTGTTGAATAATATCATCTTTCTTTTTAATGTCATAAATAGTTGCTCACCCATCACTGTAGTCAGTAGCAGTGGCTTTCTATGAATAACCTCAATTCAACTTATCTAAAATTTGAGTTCCTGCTTGATGTCTAGCAACTTGGGCCAGAGTTGCTGGAGTTGGCAGTCATGTGTGCATGAGGTGTGCTTGCTTGTGTGTGTGTGAATGGTGTGTCTCTTTTATTGATGAAGGCTGTGGCCGAAAGCTTTATGTAAGTGTCTTTTAATTGTGCCTGCCTGTAAATTGACATTTCTTCTTTTCTGTAAGAAGCAATCTGTCTTTTCCTACACTGTTGATATTCCTACGTGGAGTTTCCATTGTTCAGCTTTTTATGGTATGTTTTTATTTAAAAGTTTTTACTTATTAGAGGTAATCATTATCATATGTTGACTTTGTATTGCATCCGTCCATATGAGCAGAATTTTATCAATTGTTATTTTACTGCATATTGTATAGTCCCTGTGTGACAGAGTGGTTCTAAGCATTGTATGATATAACTACCACTGCCCAGTTTGTGCATTTATTTTTGTCACTGAGCTGTGCCCAACTACATTTTTTGTTTTTTTACTATAAGCCTGTAACCTCAACATATTGTCTTTTGATAGCTCTGAGGATGGCAATACATATTGCCAAAATTAGTAATCCAATAAATTTTTTAACATATCAGTCTTGACAAATAAACTGGTTTTCAAAAGAAGACTACAATATATAAAAATATGGTGCCAATTAGGCCACAGTGCCGGCAGGCATCATGTGAACTGTTCACCCCTGTAGCACCATTCGCCGGCGCTGTGGCCTAGTTTATGCAATATTTTTAGTTGTGTTTGATGATGCCTAGCTGATTTTTTTGTCTCTCTTGACAATCCGCTCTTAGCTTTATTATACCAGGATAGGTTTTAAACAGCCCCAAACAAGGTCACCACTGACCAAAATCAACAGTCTGAGGACAAACTTTTTTGGGATTATGGACTGGAATAAAAAAAAAAAAATATTTTATTCAGCTCCCTAAGCACACAAAATGTTGCAGATTTTCCAGATTTTGCTCACTTAGTGACACAGTTGGTGTCACATTGTATTCACTCACTACAAGAATCTTCCTTTTTTATTTGGTCATTTTTGTATTTTAATGGGCACAAGGAGTGTTTCACATGGCATCGAGCATGGACTGTAGCCTGTTTTCAGTTGCGACAGCCATATCAAAGTAAATAAAACACTTCAACAGTGTCTGCTTGACTTCAATAGTTGGTTCCAACATTGTTCTTGTGGTGTCACCACCAGACACCACACTTGCTAGGTGGTAGCCTTTAAATCGGCCGCGGTCCATTAGTATACGTTGGACACGCGTGTCGCCACTGTCAGTGATTGCAGACCGAGCGCCACCGCACGGCAGGTCTAGTGAGACTTCCTAGCACTCGCCCCAGTTGTACAGACGACTTTGCTAGCGATGCTACACTGACAAATACAATCTCATTTGCCGAGACGATAGTTAGCTTAGCCTTCAGCTACGTCATTTGCTACGACCTAGCGAGGCGCCATTACCAGTTTATATTGAGATTGTAATTGTGTATCATCAAGAGCGATGTTCTCCGATTATGGATTAAAGTTAAGTATTCAAGCAACTCCGTTCTTTTCTTCATAGGAGAACTCCTTTAACTGTTCCAGACCTCACGCCAGTCTGCGTGAGCTTAAATGCGTGCATTTCGGCCTCCTCTAGCAACACGGTGTTGGCTCTTCTGCCAACACATCAGTTCTTTTTCAATAAAATTCTTCAGGGTATCAGACCGCATCATCATAATTTAAAATGCGCCAACGTTTCGGCCAGCATTGCAGCTAGCCTTCATCAGGGCCTTACGTTAACTGCTAAATGAACACACTTGGTTCCTTAAATAGCTGCACGAGAAAACCGTGTCGTTACTTGATTGGCTGTAAAAGGAGGAGGAGGAGGGGTGATAAGTATGCTTTATTGGTGTTTCCTTTATTATCTGTCATTGGCTGAAATAGCTGTTTTCTATTGGTCTTTATATTAATCCACCCCATTGGAGGAGACGGACGAATAGCGAACAGGTGATGGCTGTGACGTCACACTGTTTCCATGCTGTCCAGAAGCCGGCTGCGGCATGCCATTGCTTTGTGTACTCGCGACCACAACTGCGGCTCTCCGCGTGTCTGCATGGGCCGCCACGGCTCTGCCGCCGCTCCGTAGCCCTGCTATTGCGGGCAGCCAAGACCTCGGAAGCTTGTACCCGTCCTCTCTATTCATGTTGGCGGGTCTTTTGGCTATTTCTATTGCCTCTCTAATCTTTCTTTTGAAAGTGAGAGGCTGTTTCGCCAGGACGCGGGCTTCTTGAAAAAATATTGGTTTCCCGCACTCGTCTCTGTGTTCCGCCACTGCTGACTTAGTGTGTTGTTTCAGGCGGATATATCTTTCATGTTCCGAGAGCCTTGTGCTAATCGGACGTCCCGTCTCACCTATGTAGACTAATCCACACGCACAACCAATTTCATACACGCCAGCTGTGTGTAGTTTGTCAACTGCATCCTTGGTAGAACCGAGCATGTCTGATATTTTGTTTCTGCTTCGGAAAATTGGTTTGATGTCGGCTTTTCGTAGAATTTTGCCAATACGTTCGGTGTCTCCTTGTACATATGGTAACACAGCAATGCTCTGTGCCTCCTTCTCCTCTTCCCTATTAGTCTTCTCCCTTGTCGACATGGTGCTGTCTATCATCTGCTTCCCATAGCCATTAGTTCCGAAGATGGACCTGAGGCGTTCAAGTTCTGTCTTCAGATGTTCTTCGTCGCTTATCCTGTACGCTCTCTTCGTTAGCGTGTGCAGGGCGGACTTCTTCTGCGTGGGATGATGGTGGGAGGAGGCGTGAAGGTACCTGTCCGTATTGGTTGGTTTCCTGTACACTTTGTGGCCTAGTTTACCATCAGGTTTTCGATAAACTTCCACGTCGAGAAAAGGCAGCACCCCATTCTTCTCTGTTTCCATTGTAAACTGAATTTTCCTATGCTGTTGGTTAAGGTGCTTGTGGAAGTTCTGTAACTCCTCTTCTCCATGGGGCCAGATGACGAAAGTATCATCGACATAGCGAAGCCAACAATTTGGACGTAATGGTGCGGACTGGAGGGCTGTTTCCTCAAATGCCTCCATGAAAATTTCTGCTGCGATAGGCGATAGGGGTGAGCCCATAGCTACACCGTCAGTTTGTTCAACTAATGGCTATGGGAAGCAGATGATAGACAGCACCATGTCGACAAGGGAGAAGACTAATAGGGAAGAGGAGAAGGAGGCACAGAGCATTGCTGTGTTACCATATGTACAAGGGGTCACCGAACGTATTGGCAAAATTCTACGAAAAGCCGACATCAAACCAATTTTCCGAAGCAGAAACAAAATATCAGACATGCTCGGTTCTACCAAGGATGCAGTTGACAAACTACACACAGCTGGCGTGTATGAAATTGGTTGAGCGTGTGGATTAGTCTACATAGGTGAGACGGGACGTCCGATTAGCACAAGGCTCTCGGAACATGAAAGATATATCCGCCTGAAACAACACACTAAGTCAGCAGTGGCGGAACACAGAGACGAGTGCGGGAAACCAATATTTTTTCAAGAAGCCCGCGTCCTGGCGAAACAGCCTCTCACTTTCAAAAGAAAGATTAGAGAGGCGATAGAAATAGCCAAAAGACCCGCCAACATGAATAGAGAGGACGGGTACAAGCTTCCGAGGTCTTGGCTGCCCGCAATAGCAGGGCTACGGAGCGGCGGCAGAGCCGTGGCGGCCCATGCAGACACGCGGAGAGCCGCAGTTGTGGTCGCGAGTACACAAAGCAATGGCACGCCGCAGCCGGCTTCTGGACAGCATGGAAACAGTGTGACGTCACAGCCATCACCTGTTCGCTATTCGTCCGTCTCCTCCAATGGGGTGGATTAATATAAAGACCAATAGAAAACAGCTATTTCAGCCAATGACAGATAATAAAGGAAACACCAATAAAGCATACTTATCACCCCTCCTCCTCCTCCTTTTACAGCCAATCAAGTAACGACACGGTTTTCTCGTGCAGCTATTTAAGGAACCAAGTTTGTTCATTTAGCAGTTAACGTAAGGCCCTGATGAAGGCTAGCTGCAACGCTGGCCGAAACGTTGGCGCATTTTAAATTATGACGATGCGGTCTGATACCCTGAAGAATTTTATTGAAGAAGACAACGGCCGCGGAAGCCTACGCTTACACATCAGTTCTTGCTGCAACCAGTGCTTTCTAATTGTACATATTGAAGAGTACAGATGAGGTACTGCTGTATAATTGTTCTTATGCTGTACAGTAACTTTCTCCATTGTGACTGCTGGTATGTTTGATTATTTCACAGTATTATCAGCATCTCCCCCCCCCCCCCCCCCCCCAATTTACGCACAATTACGTGGGAGAAAGAGGAAAGAGTTTATTGTGAAGGTGAATTAAATATACTATATAGCTGGTGATTTAACATTTCAGCTGTAATTAATTGTTGAAATAAACCTCTTAACAATATAATACTGGCTGTAGATCAAGATATCATCAAGAGAGAGATGTGTGGGAAAGATTCTGGGATATAAAGACAAAAACAACAACAAGGTATCTTACAAAGTTCTTTTTATTTATTCATAATAAGTTACGGGACCTTTCTCTGCTTAGGTTGTAAAAAATAATGTTCTGTTCTCTTTCTGCTGGAAAATGTCATGACTTAAGAAATTATTGCAATGTTGCTGTTGCCTTCACATGATCAATATAAACACTCTAAAGGATTTTTTTGCAATAAATGAAACAACTGTATAACTTATGGCTGTGACATTACTTAATTAAAAAATATAGAAAATACTGTTATGTTTTCCAACAGTGACATGGCTATGAGCAGCTAATATTTTTACAGTTTCATTCACTGGCACAAATTGATTTTTCACACTTATTGAGCACTATAAATTAAGTTTGTGGTAGATAAACTGCAATTACATGATTACAGATCTTTTCATTGCAGTTGCTTTTGTACAAATACTGGTTACAAGTGACTAACATTAAGGAATACTGCAAAGACAATCACACATCAGTTGTAACCTAAATCTGACAAGCACAACATTACAGTGAAATTTAAAAAATGCCTAAAATGTCACAATAAATGAACATTCAGTCTGTGTCGGTCAAGAAACCACCAAGATATGTATGTGTCAATAATAAACAAGTCACGAAAATATTAATCAAGAATCTATTCTGATGACAGGTAGGCATTTGTACATGTATTTACATATAATATAGTGTTTCTCAATTACATTTGAGGCTCTATTGAACTCAAAAGGTATGAGTACACTAAATGCTCAAGCACATTCATTGTTAAGATAGAGTAAGATTTAAGACGACACAAGGACTGCAAATAAGATGTAATGTTTCTTAAGGTTGTACACAGATTTCTTGTAAAGGCTCTCCTCCTTTGCAGCTACAAAAACTCAGTTTCAAAAGCAGTTTTAAGTACTGTACTGTCCCATAAAGCCAGCTTTTCTGCAGACTCATTTCAGTTAATAAATTATTACGATTATTTTACATCTATAAATATATCCAAATAATTATAGTCAGTCTGATTACACAAAAAATGTGATTGTATAAACAAGTTTGAAGCTCAAAATTCTTATTCAAATGCATCTAACTCATCACATTTTGATTTAATTGAACAGTTACTCTATATTATTGAGCATGATCACTTAGTTAAATTGAACTGCGTGATGCTGTTCAATGAACTAGTACTCCATTCAGTCAGTAAGACAAGACATCTTAAAACATTTCTGTTTTATTTATTTGGTAAACTTCAGTGACTGGCAGTGGTTTTGGGCGCTGTTCTCTCAGAATATACACTGCCTAGTTTCAAACCACTCTTTCTTCCATGACAGAGAATCATGTTCTCGTGGATATTTGCCAGTCATCCTGATGCATGGAATGTCACTGATTACAGTCACTGTGGCAGTCTTCTTTGTCAGTGACCCACATGCAACTG
The DNA here is from genome assembly GCF_023898315.1 of Schistocerca nitens. Taxonomy (NCBI): domain Eukaryota; kingdom Metazoa; phylum Arthropoda; class Insecta; order Orthoptera; family Acrididae; genus Schistocerca; species Schistocerca nitens. Next base: position 295,154,440 of record NC_064619.1, read on the forward strand.
CATTCAGCTTCATCTGAGACACGTTTCACGACTTTTCTTCACTCGGTCTTGAAGTAACAGAAGCTCTGCAACAATAAATATCATTTTTAGTTTCATTAAGTACACATAGAGGGCCACTGAGTAAAAGATTAAACAAAACTCTAAAATGACTATTACTGATTCTATATAAACTATCATAGGCATACAAGCAACCCCCCCCCCCCCAATTTTTTCCTTTGTGAAATATTTTTTAACCTTCTATCTCATTTTCTTCACTCAACATGTTAATTTCTTTGACAAATACACCTTGTCGAATATACAATAAATGAACATTGATGTAGATGAAAATGTAATGTACAGAGTTTAAAGCGAACACAATGTTTTTGCCCAGTTCAAGTCATTTGCTACACAGCATTTGTTGAATATGTATATGGTGACATGCATAATCATTAATACTGGGCAAGCAATTTGGTCATGAATCTTCTTATGACTACTTGTGAATTAAATTATACCTCAAACAAAACTGATCTCTACTTAGATGCAGTTTCTTGGCAAGAAGGAAGGAAGGAAGATGGAGCTTAATGTCCCATTAGCATTTCCCTAATTTAAGACATAAGACAAATTTTGATTACTTAACAATAGAAGAGGAAATGACGAATGAAATTTTTTAAAAAGAGACTTCCCAGCATTCTGCCTTAATGGTTTAGGAATACCGCGGGGAACATAAATTCAGGTGAATGGATAGAGATATGCACCCAGTTCCTTCTCAGAATTCAGTGTCTTAATCACTGTGCCACTTATCTCCATTTCATAGGAGGTGCTCTACTTCAGTCCGATTAACGAATAATGACACTTTGCGCACCTCAAGACACAAACAAGGAATGCATTGTTGTCAGTCCCAAGCAACAGTTTTGTTAAGCACTTACACTTGCTCTGCACTTGAAGATAGCATGTATACTTCAAATTATGTCTCTCGCGTACTTGTGTAGAATATTTCAATTGCCACCACCATGAGCCATGAGAAATCGCAAGAAATAGAATAAAAATTTACTATATAACTCACTATGATAATGTTTATTGCTCACAACTTGCTATGACATTCACAGTACAGTGCCAAGAACATTACTGAACGCTCATTGGTTGTCAGAGAATGCACAACTTAGATGTGCAAAACAAGCCTCAACTTGACTGCCATAGTTCGTGACTCCAACTATAACAAACATCCAGGTGCAGATATATTGTGACATGAAGAATCTGTCTTTAGTTGAAAAAGAAGTAAAATACAGCAACACCAAAATCTTTAACTCACTTTCAAGTGATATTAAGTCTCTATGAGGTAATAAGTTATTCAAAAGTAAATCAAACGAGATTTCAGTTTAAAAAGCTTTTATTCTGTACATGAATTTTATAACACACACAGATAGGCAATTTCTCACAAATTTATGTTTGTTGTTCCTGTGCTACCTGTATTTCTGTTTGCTGTTCCTCTCCTACTTATATGCTTTATGTCAAACACTTCATTTATGTGCTACAATATACAATACTATTCTTTCTTACTGGAGAACAGAAAGCAGTTGTGGAAACACACTTGACCTCTTAGCAGCATATAATCCTGAGCTAACAACGAGCATCAAAATGGATACAGGGATTAGTGACCACACAGTTGTCATAGCAAGACTGAATGTTATAATCCCAAATCCTCCAAAAATAAATGAAAAATATACCTATTCAAAACAAGCAGATAACTTGACACCCCCCCTGAGAGACAATCTTCACTCCATCCAAGTTAATAATGTAAGTGCAGACCGAATGTGTCTTGAATTCAAAGAAACAGTATAGATAGCAATTTAGAGATTTATACCAAATAAATGAACAAACAGTGGAGCTGATCCCCCATGGTACATAAGAAGGGTCAGAACACTGTTGCAGAAACAACGTAAAAGTGTGCCAAATTTAAACGAAAGCAAAACCTCCAAGATTGGTGATCTTTTTCAGAAGTTTGAAACTTAGTGCAGACTTAAGTGCGAGATGTTTAAACTGGTTTCCACAACAAAACTTTGTCTCAAAACCTGTTAGAAAATTCAAAGCGATTCTGGTTGTATGTAAAGTATGCTAGCGGCAAGACACAATCGATGCCTTCTCTGCGCAATAGCGATGGAAAAACTATTAACGACAGTGCTGACAACGCACAGTTACTAAACACAGCCTTCCAAAGTTCCTTCACCACAAAGAATACGAAGAAAATATTACAGAATATGAATCAAGAACAGCTACCAACATGAGTGACTTAGAAATAGATATCCTCGGAGAAGTGAAGCAACTTAAATCACTTAATAAAAGCAAGTCTTCCGGTCCAGACTGTATACCAGTTAGGTTTCTTTCAGAGTATGCTGATGCAATAGCTCCATACTTAATAATCACATACAACTGCTCACTCAATGAAAGATCTGTACCCAAGACTGGAAAGCTGCACAAGTCACACCAAAATTTAAGTAAGTTAATGAGAGTAATCCAATAAATTACAGGCCCATATCATTAACACAGATATGCACCAGGATTTTGGAGCATATATTGTGTTTGAACATTATGAACTACCACAAAGAGAATAGTCTATTGACACACAGTCAACATGAATTTATAACATCATTCTCGTGAAGCACAACTAGCTCTTTACATACACAAAGTGTTGAGTGCTATTGACACAAGATTTCAAATTGATTCCATATTTCTATATTTCCAGAAGGCTTGACACTGTAAACACAAGCAGCTTGTAATAAAATTGCATTATCATCTCAGTATTGTGACTGGATTCGTGATTTCCTGTCACAGAAGTCAAGTTCATAGTAACTGACAGAGAGTCATAAAACAGAAGTGATTTCTGAGATTCCCCAAGGTAATGTTATAGGCCCTCTGCTGTTCCTTATCTATATAAATGATTTAGGAGACAATCTGAGCAGCCATCTAAGGTTGTTTGTAGATGCTGGTATTGTTAATCGCCTAGTAAAGTCATCAGAAGATAATAACAATTGGAAAATAACTTAGAAAAGATATCTGTATGGTGTAAAAATTGGCAGTTGACCCTAATCAATGAAAAGTCGAGGTCATCCATATGAGTGCTAAAAGGAATCCGTTAAACTTTGGGCCGGCCGGTGTGGCCGTGCGGTTCTAGGCGCTTCAGTATAGAACCGCATGACCGCTACGGTTGCAGGTTCGAATCCTGCCTCGGGCATGGATGTGTGTGATGTCCTTAGGTTAGTTAGGTTTAAGTAGTTCTAAGTTCTAAGGAACTGATGACCACAGATGTTAAGTCCCACAGTGCTCAGAGCCATTTGAACCATTTGTTAAACTTTGCACGATAATTCAGTCAAATGTAAAGGCCATAAATTGAACTAAATACCTAGGAAATACAATTACACACAACTTAAATTGGAAAGAACACACAGAAAATGTTGTAGGGAAGGCAAACAAAAGACTGCATTTTACTGACAGAACACTTAGAAAAGTAACAGATCTACTAAAGAGACTGTCTACACTATGGTTGTCCGTCCTCTTTCAGAGGACTGCTTCTCAGTCTGTGATCCTTACCAGGTGGGATAGATGGAGCTGATTGAGAAAATTCAAACATTATGTATTATTGCGCAATAGGGGAGAGAGAGTCACTGACATCATGATATGGGATTTGGTGTGGACATCATTGAAACAAAGGCGTTTTTCACTGCGGCAGAATCTTCTCACGAAATTGCAATCACTAACTTTCTCCTCCAAAAGATAAAATATTTTCTCGGGAACCTACACAGGAAGAAATGATCATCATAATAAAATAAGGGAAATCGGAGTTCGCACAGAAAGGTTTTGGTGTTCGTTTTATCAGTGATCTGTTCTAGATTGGAATAATGAGAATTTTTGTGAAGGTGATTCGATGAACCGTCTGCCAGCCACTTATGTGTAACTTGCGGAGTATCCATGTAGATGTAGATGTAGATAAATGAAGATAACTTTTAATATAATCTCTTAATTGTAACTTACATTTATAATTACTTTACTGTCACCACACGAAGGCAAAATTTTGATTCTTTCTGAATATCAAGTAGCGTGCAGTTTTACCCATACCTCATAGCATTAGTTGCTGGTCTGCCTGATAGCAACAGCATTTAAAAATTTAAATGTTTTATTATTTTTGTACAAAGTTACTTTATCCTGTGTATCTCTCTTTTTATATAAGATACAGAATAACTTGTTATATACATGTGACTATCACTGGCTGTAGCTTCATTTATGAACTTCCTAAGAAAAGAATTTTAGGTTTTGAATGTTTGGGATTCATATTCTTCCATTTTTACATGAACTCCATCTCTTCCTACAGAGATCTCTTCCTGATTTGTATCCTCATGAATATTTCATGTTTCAATGAAATGTTTACAACTTTTGTTACAATTATTAAGAAGTCCAGGAGCCAGAAACTTCCATTTGAGTTCAGTTACCTGTTATGCCTCAGGTGGGACCGTACCAGGTGCCCTGCAGCCAGAGCCGACATGAGAGAGAGTTCTCCAGCTAATACTGTGCCACACACTATCCTTGCCAACATTTTAGCATTTTCTCCTGGAGACTCCTCATTTGCACCTGTGCAACACAAACATACAAACACCATTACAAATCATAAAACAGAAGTGGAAGTAAAATTTTGATAATTAAACTGGATCATATGTTGTGACTATACACACATGTCTGAAGTATTCACTATGAATGCATGCATCAAAGTCATACTCTTATACATATGAAACAATAGGCATCTGACACTACTTATATGAAGTCAGAATAACACAAAATGTACCAAATTTTATTTCTAACGAATTTTGATTGTTTCTCTCTAAATAACACTTTATCCCTCTTCTAAACAACATATCATACTTCTAAACCATTACAGTTGTTACTGAGGAGAGGAAATAATGTTAACTTACCTTTAACACCCAACATGGAAAGACAGGCACCCTGTGCTGGCAAAACTGTGCCACCACCTACGGTTCCAATTTCAAGGGATGGCATCGTACATGACACATGAAGATCCTTGCCTCCCTCTCCCCAAGGTTCCATTAATGTCATGCAGTTGCTGCTACTAACATTCTGTGCAGGGTCCTGTATTCAGAGAAAACATGTAAACATTTTAAATGCGCATGGAAACAAAAATCCATTGCAAAGACATAATTTTTGTTGTGTATTAACATATCTCTACAAACTTGTTTTCAATTATGTGTCTCTGTATGCAGCTTTAGAGAAACACCTGAAAGTCAGAAATATATTTGCCAATTAAAAAGTATAAAACTCTGTAACACAAAATGGAAAATCTGGGATGGAACAACAACAGTATGAAAGTGGTTAAGTGCTACTCACTACATTGAGTAGCAGACAAGCAGATTGATAAAAAGACTGCTACATATTATTTAGCTATCAGAATAATTCTTTTTGAGAACGCACACACACACACGGCAATGGGTAGCAGGTTACAGAAGAGGCATTGAGTGAGAAAGAGGAGGTATAGAAGAGAAGGGGTGGAGGGGCAATGGTAGTGGTACCTGTGAGAGCATGCAGGGATGTAGTGGGGCAGGATAATGAGCTGCTAGGTGAGCATCAGGAGGCTGTGCTGAGGGAGAGCATAAGGGGGAGGGGGAGGGGGGGGAGGAAGTAGGGAAGAAGAAAGGATTATGCAGGTACACTGGTGGAATGGAACACATGTACAGAGCTGGAGTGGTAGCTGTGAAAAGGATGGATGCAGATGGATGGGAGAGACTAGTGGAAGTTGAACTCAGGTGGGTTATGGGAACAAAGGATAAGGTAAGGGGTCCTAATATCATCCCTGCTCCTAATTTTGTCCCCTAGAGATTTCCAGTTTCCACAGTTGGTAACAAAAGTTTAGTTGTGCATGGATGCATGACCTCAGTCGATTGTTTTGTTGACAGAGTCTTATGTGTGCAGTACGTTTAGCTTCAGCGTACGAAGAAATTTAATTTTTTATGCTGAAGTGAGTTAGTGCAGCAGTCAAATTAACAGACTGCTATTGCAAGTATGAGGAAATTTGCATTCAAATAATGAGTTGTATTTCTGTTGTATGTTGTAGTTTCTGGTGTGTAGTCGCTGTGGTTAATGGTATGGCCTATGTTGTGGTAGCAGACATTATTATAAATCTAGAGATGTTCATAATTTTGTTCCCCTCTGTACTTCTGTTCTTGCAGTGTTAACCTTTATGTCAAACACTGGATTTAATATGTCATAAAAATTTAATTATCCTTACCTGCAACTGGAGGATACACTCTGGAAAAAAATTAAAGACTGTTCTCTCCTGCACAATGGCAAGAAGCTGGTGTTGCTGGATCCAGATGACATTAGCTTTCGGGGGTCCCATCCTCCTCCTCCCCATTCCCTACCCTGCTTCCACTCCAACCCAACAATGCATCTAGCAGCCTACTAGCCTGACCCTGCCATGTCCCCGCGCACTCGCAAAAGCAGCACTATTATCTTCCTCCACTCCTACTCCACAATCCCTCTTGCTTCCCGCCCCACTTCCTCTTCCTGTTCTATGCCCCCACTGCCCACTCCATCAGAGATAGCTCTTCATCTCAAACTTAGTTGCAGTGAAGCCTCAGCATCCAGATACAACTGTAGCTCTCTCTCTCTCTCTCTCTCTCTCTCTCTCTCTCTCTCTCTCTCTCTCTCTGTGTGTGTGTGTGTGTGTGTGTGTGTGTGTGTGTGTGTGTGTTTTTTTACATGCTGTCTATGTCTTATGAAGGAGAGGTAAATAATATCTAGCAGTCTTTTATTCAGGGTGTATACGTTGACCAGGAAAAAAAAATTCCCAGATTTCCCGGTTAAAAAATACACTTTTTCCCGGGTGAAACTCAGGGGGAAAAACACGTTATGAAAGACCTTTGATGTACAGCAACATGTACGCTGCATATTTTCGTATTACGAAGGTATAAATTCGAATTCAACCAAACACTGCATGTCACTTTCCGAAACATTGAAATCAAGATTGTGATGCGCTTTTATAAGCCAGTCATAGCTCATGTCACGTGATCTCGCCAGCTGATGACAGCACAGGACACGTGATGTAGTCAGCCAATAGCAAGATCGCTGTTATGTAGCGCGCTCGTTACACTTTAAGATACATCACACAAATTTGCCAGTAAAAATTTTAATAACGATGTAAATGTCTGATCTTCTGGGCTCGAAATTCTTCTAAATGGTCATCCTCAAAGAGTTGATTTTTAAATGAGAATCAAACGCTTTGTGATTTAAGAAATTCATCATACATTCTCGCACATAAAAGGAAATCTGCTTTCAATGTAACGCTTTTCAAACCACCAATCACAATATTTTGCCGCGACCTGTTAGAAACACGTTCGTTTCAGCAGTTGCAAGAGAGCACCAGATAACAAGCGTCACCGCGCTTGGGCAGCTACGATGACGCAGGAAGCCCATATGATCGTACATGTAAGATATTAAAAGATCTTAAATTATGTCATAAAAGAAACAAGACATCAGAGGATACTTCAAGAGCATTGGAATTTCGTGAACCATAATAAAACGCATAATTCAGCTTAAAATGCACATTCGTATGAAAATTTTCTTGGAATACCAGTACTGTATTATCTCATGTTTGGTCCTTTATTATGAAATAATGCCATACGTGCACTTGAAATGCAGCGAACAGTTGGAACTAGCCAATAGTGTGAAATTAAACAATTCATTTCAAATAAATTCACTACCTCAACAGAAAAGATTAATAAAAGCCAAATCTCTTTAGCAAACCGGCAAAAATAACTTCATTGTTCCGTAAGGCGATTAATGTTTGACTGTCAGAAAGGTGGAAATACAATCTAAAACTAATAACATATTTTACCCTTCCGTAATCACGCGAACGTAATTTAATTCATTTGATAGCTCCCGGCCACAAAAATCCGTTTTGTCATCATTTAACGTGAGAGCAATAAACAAAGAGGAAACATCAAAAATCACTAAACGTAAACACAGGTCACGTGGAGACGACCCACCTCCCCACCAAAACTCAGACTGCTCTGTGCATCAGCCCCAGATTTACTAATTTCTGAACCGGGGAAATATTAAATAGTGGCACCCAGCCACACTTCTGTAACCAGAAGCGGGAGAAGGTACTACTCATACGTGACTTAACTGCACATGCGCAAGAGCCTTCCCGCATTGCTCAAACGAATCTAATTTAAACAGTTGTCACGCCATGCTCATCGGAGGCAATATGTTGTTACAAAGCATTGCATAGTGTTCCTAAAGCCTTTGACACACTTTGCTGTTTGCAGACGCTTGTATGAGCACTGTTTTGTTGTTGCATATGGCGCATTTCCTTTGCAACTAAAGTTTTATTTTCGTTTTTTTTTTCTCTTGTTCATGTTTTGTTGCTGTAGTATTATTCTGCAGTAGCGGGATCCTTTGTTAGAGTATTGGTTCTTACCAGTCAAAATTACAAAAATTTAACTGAAAACTAAAACAATGAAAAATTCCCGGAATTCTAAACAATTCCCGGGTTTTTCCCGGATCTCCCTGTTTATTAGTGTGCCTGTCAGCCAGTCAATGCTCCTCTAAGTGGTGAGCAACAATTTACTCCTCTTCACATCATAGAAATTCAGTAAAAGGTAGACATGAGAATTACAACTAAGAACATCTGAAAACTTGAAAACCACTTTCTATTGACTAAACAGTCAACCAATTCCTCTTTCCTCTCTGAAGAAGTTTCAAATGATGTGTGTTATTTCTATTTTTATGTTTCTATTGGCTTAAAATGGAGTTGAGCATCTTGATAGTAAGTATTGGCCGATTCAGTTGTCTCTTTCTGAATTTAGCAAGCTTGTATTGAATTTTCCTCTTTATATCCTTATAAAATGAGAAAAATAGTTTATACCACTTCTTGTTTGTTGAAAAACTATTGAACTGGAAAACTGATTAGGCCAATGTCTAAATAGTATTCTGCAACTGGCTTATTATTTCAAGTGGCCATAAGATTCGAAAAATGCCTTTTTAAGGTAAGGGGACTGAAAAAGATTAAGTTTCCTAACTTCAGTCTCAGGAAGCAAGAATATTAACTCTCTCATTAAGATTACGTGAGATATACAACTAAATGGAATTTTTTTCCCTCAGCTTTTTAATTTTCTCTAAAAGCTGAAATCATGGATATAAGTGTGAAAAGCTGAAATAATGGATCCAAATGTGAAACAGCAATGAAAATATTTACAATAAAAAATAGGATATGTCAAAAGGAAAAGAAGCAATGATAATGAAGTGATGCAAGGAAACCATGTGTTAGCACAAAGATATTTTAATAATTAGTCCAAATCATGAAGAAAATAAAATAATACTGAAGCCTAGTACAGTAAAGAAATATAGTGAGGAGGGCAATGTTAACATCACTTTTACCCATCACTGTAGAGGCTTAAGTCTCATTTGCTTTCTAATTCTAACATTATCAGTAGTCAACCATACACCACTGTATTGCTCCAACGGTCACACAAAAATCTTGTACTAACCTGGCCTGTTGCTATAAAGATGGCAGTAACTATATTTGCTGCATGTGCATTAAATCCACCAACACTTCCAGCCACAGCAGAGCCAATCATGTTCTTACTAACATTTACATCAACAAGAGCTTGCACAGTTGTTTTAAGCACTTTTGACACTACTTCTCCAGGAACAACAGCTTCACAGACTACAGACTTTCCTCGGCCTTCAATCCTGGAACAATTTATTTCAGCACTATTGTATTTTGATTACTGACACAAACAATATCAAAAACTGAGGATAGGCAAGCATTTATTTACAAATGACTGATGGATAGCACAGAGAAATGTTTAAGAATCATACATCACTTCCTAATTTTTGTACATACTGTCTGAAATCCTTTAATACACTGTATGAATACAAACGTTCATCAAGAGAGATATTTAAATATGAACAAATTAAAATTTATTTGCAACTAAATTAATCATCCAGCATTATTTTTAGAACAACATGAAGCTTTACGGAGCACACACACACATACACACACACACACACACACACACACACACACACACACACACAAATGTTAAAGAAAAAAAAATTGACCTACCAGTTGACAGCTGCCGGTTTCTTGTCAGTACAGAAATTTCCACTGAGACTAAGTAGTTCCATATCTGGGAATGTTTTCTGAACATAACCCAAAGCAACTTCAGTGCCCTGTAATAGTAAATCACGTCCTATAAATTTCCCAAAATTTGTCCTCTAGAGCTTAGTGTTCAATAAAATTAATATTAACAATTTTTGAGAAAATAGTTATTTCATACACCATGTCAATCACTGGAGAAGTAAGATCACATAATGACACTTCTTTCAAACATATAGTTCCTAATTTGAAGTGAATACAGCAATTCAACAATGAACTGAAAAAGCTTGTTCTCACCTTAGACAACATGTTCATGCCCATGGCATCACCTGTGGTAGCCACAAATCTCACAAACAAATGCCTGCCAGCAATGCGTACATGCAACTTAATTAGACGTGCAAATCGACTGGTGCCATCAAAGCTAGCTTTGATGCCCTCGAAGTTTTCTGGTGTTTGCATCCATACCATAGCCTCACTGTGATACATGAAATAATAGGAATATTATCAAACACTCTGACATAAAAATTGCCTCAATTGAAACAAAGCATCTGAATCAGACAATTTTTTAAGAATTGTTGCAGTTAAACATCAATGAAATTACAGTGAACAGCAGAAAAATTCCTTTAAGCTGTGATGATTCACACTGACTTCAAGCCTACTGCATTTTATTTTGCCATCATTAGGTACCCTTTTCTAACTACTCAATATTTTCCATCTACATAACAGTACCCACTTTATCTTTTATAATTTTGGTCATATAATTGATTCAGAATTTTTTCATCTGAAGCAATCATATACATTTCTTTAAATTTATGTAATTACCCCTGCTTGAGAAACTTCAATGTATTAATACATGTACTTTATTTTCATGAGGCATCAAAACACCCATCCAAATAATGAGTGAAAGTACGATCTATAAACACAATTAAAATGCTATGCAGAGCTGGTCAGAAGTAGTAGTCATTACAACGAAAAAAATGCATCTCACTAATTTTTAAAAAATCAACGAAAATTCTGATTCCTTTCAATTAACCTTTATTTTGCCTTTACTAATTTTGCAGAGTACTTTAAGTATTTTTCTATGCTGTTCAAAAGATGGCTTCCGTTACAACTTCTATGAATATGATAACTGCTACCTCTATGTGATTATTCAGAGTACGTACATGGGATGTTCTGTTTCTTTCCATGGAAATTTTTACCTGTTACTTCGCGTGTTCCATACACTATTTTTCAATTTTCTGAGTATGCTAAGTATAGTACATGCATATTTCATATCAGAACTTATGTAGTATTTTGTCAAATGTAAAAAACACTGTGTTGATGGGAGATCTGAATGTATTTAAAGTTTTCCGAGAAAGCCTCCTAACAGAATACATGCAAGCAATTAATATTTTCCTCCTTACACTTGTAGTAATGGAATTAATTTCTGGGTGAGGGTATCTGAGATGGGAATCAAGAGATGGAAAGGTCACTTGTGAACTACAATTTTTTAACTAAACAATTTATGTGGCAAACAGTTGCTCCATACATGAAGAACGCGCAACAAAGAAGACTGCAGAATTTTTTTCCAGTAGTACTGTGTTTTTGACAGTGTATTAGCTCTGGGGAAGCTTAGATACAAATTCAGTCTTGTTAATGCACATTCTACTCCTTAAAATAATGTTTTCAGGAAGAGGATGTAGTTCCTTTATTTAAACTCCAATCTTTTAATTTGAAGTCTGCATGTTAATAATTAGTAGTTAAATGTATGTGCCCTGTATGGTTTCACCAAATAAGTCATTGATTTAAGGATAACATGGCATTAAACTTTGGGAATCAGTGCTGCAAAGGAACTAGAGGAATGGATTGACTGAAGACATTCATTTCTAACATACAAACATGTCACCGTTAATAAGCATTTCTCTGGTTCTTAGTGATGCAGACAAAAATATATGATTAAAGCACACTCTTCCTATCTCCGTGGCACAATGAATGATTCATCTTTTTGAAGCTCAAAAGTGCAGACCATGCTTTTACTGATCTCATACACCATCAGAAAATAAAGTGTGCACTGATGTAAGATGGGAAGGAGACTATTATTATCAACTGTAAAAACACATTTAGAATGGAAATTTAGAAAAAATATACTTGCACACAACACAAAAGTACTACAAGTTACTCTTGCTTTTACTATGCCTCTTTCTTATTTCCAACAAATTAAAGTCACACAAAGTTTTAACTTCAAATAAAAAAAAAAATCTTTTACTCTACCTGGCTCTTGCTGCAGATGGGAAACGAACAACTGGCCCTCGTGTCATACCATCAGCAACAACGCGGGATGTGACACCACAGGAAAGTAATGCACGACAGCCACGATTAGTGCTAGCCACCAAGCATCCCTCTGTTGTAGCCATGGGAATATGCACTTGTTGACCATCCAATAACAGAGGACCAGCAATACCTACTGGTACTGGCAGATAGCCAACAACATTTTCACAGCATGCACCAAGCACCTGTAGACAATTGGACTTTTATAAGCTCCAACTTCATTAATCTAATTCCTGTATTAATGTGTGTGACTCAAGCACCCTGACTAGTTATTGTCAGTCATGTGGAACAGTGACAAATACACAGCTGGACTCACATTTTAGACAACAGATACATTATTACGTGATGAGCAAACCCAGTGACTGTATCCAGAATACAGCAATGATAAACAATTTTTGAAATCATAACTGGAACAACAATGATCTTGCATCATAAATTAACATAAAACAATCAGTCTAGATTGCAAATGGTGCCTATTTTTCTGGGAACTAGTTTCAGTCACCAACAGACCTCCTTCAGACCAGCAGGTATCTCTGAAACTGATAAAGTAGGACACGAATAATATAGCTATTCACCTTACATATTTAAATAAGCCTTATGATCATAAAATAAAAATACATCATCTATAAACCCACTGGTGATGCATGAAATGAAATCAATGCATGACACCATTGTACGTGCTAAGAGGCACCTGTCAATTAACTGCTGGCTTGCATATGGATGCTAAGGGTTATAAAGGGAGGGCTCCATCCATCAATCTGCAAGTGATAAGTTGATAACCAACAACATTAAGACACACAAAATAGAGTGAACATAATTATTCAAACTTCATATAGTCTGTGTGTAAGATTACAACATTAGTTATGACAGACAAAAACATCTAAAATATATTTTGAACTCTTGAAAAAGACATTAAATATTAAATAAATCATAGGTAAAGGTTAAAACATGATGAACTGCCCTCTGTGTACAAGAGATAAAACTATTTGACTATGCATACCTGGCCAAAAATTATGGCAAAGGCAATGCAGACATTGGAACAAAGGTGTCAAGAGCAGAACATCATCAGTTATCAAGGTAACAGACGCTTGCTAGTGTCACTGCTTCTGCAATGGTAAATGAACTGTGTTTTGCTGTATTCCTGTTGTTTTGTTGTACAACATTTGTATATGCATAAGTACACTGAAATACTTACAAACAAAGATTAGTAATAGAGAACTTTTGAAAGATAGTGATAAAATTTTGAAAAACATGTTTTGGAAAGAACAGAATTAGTATCAGTCAAGAAAGAAGTTCCTTGAGATAATAGATAATAATTTACGTGTATTAGTTGCTGACAATATTTTACAAGTATTATGTTTTAAAAACTCCTGAATTACTAATCTAACAATGGAAAATACAGGATGGAATGTAACAATATTATGAGAAGAAAAGATGCTGAGTCGCAGATAGGCACGACAAAAAGATTTTCACACTTAAAGCTTTCGGCTAATGGTCTTTGTCAACAACAGACACACACACACACACACGACTGCAGTCTCAGGCAGCTGAAACCACACTGCGAGCAGCAGCACCAGTGCATGATGGGAGTGGAAACTGTGTGGTGGAAAGGAAGGTTGGGGTGGGGAGGGGAAGAGATACTATGCTGGGGATGGCAGACAGTGAAGTGCTGCACGTTGGGTGGTGGGCACAGGAGAGATGGGGAGAGGGGGGAGGGGGAGTAGCGGAAAAACAGAGACACAGAGAGAAATAGAGATAAATAAATAAAAAAATTTAAAAAGACACCCACCAACACCAGCTTTTCTGAATTGTGCTGGTGGGAACTTTTCCTGCAACAGATCCTATGTTCCCGTAACCCTCCTGGCCTCGACCTTCGTTAGTTGCTCTCCTCACCCACCCAGCCTCATCCCTGCTCCCATTCCAGCACTACAAAGACTTCATTCCACCACCACATCCCGTCTTTTTTTATTTTTTTTATTTATTTCTCTCTATGTCTCTCTTTTTCACACTCCCCCTCCCCCCCCCCTCCTAACCTCTCCCATGCCCGCCACCCAACCTGCAGCACTTCTCTGTCCACCATCCCCACCATACTATCCCTCCTTCTCCCCGTCCCAGCCTCCTCCTTTCCCCCACCCAGTCGCCACTCCCATCATGCACTAGCGCTGCTGCTTGCAGTGTGGTTTCAGTTGCCTGAGAATGCAGTCGTGATCACGTGTGTGTGTGTGTGTGTGTGTGTGTGTGTGTGTGTGTGTGTGTGTGTGTGTGTGTATGTGTTGACAAAGGCCACTGGTCAAAAGCTTTAAGTGTGAAAATCTTTTTGTTGTGCCTATCTGCAACTCAGCATCTCCGTTATATGGTGAGTAGCAACTTTCCTTCTCATAATATTGAATTACAAATCTTTATTTGTAAATATTTCAATGTTCTTGTGTGCATATAAATGTTTTACAACAAAACAATGGGCTTGCAGCTGAACACTCTTAATTTACTTCATTTACTGGTTGCCAGCTGATGCACATTTTGCTAAAGCAGCAGCCTTAGCGGACATCCATTCCCTTGGTAACCTATGACATCCTGCTCTACACATCTCTACGTTGATGTCAGCATTGCCTGCACCATAATCTCTAGCAAGATATGAATGACCTACTCATTTCATCTATTGCACACAGACGGCAGTTCATCATGTTTTGGCCTTTACTTATGGCTTCTTTAATAGTTAATCTCTTTTTTTTTTCAAGTATTTTAAATATGTTTTAAATTTATTGAGTATTGTAACTAATGTTGAAATCTTACACATACACTATATGAAGCTTTAATAATTATACATGTGCTATTTTGCGTGTCTTAATGTTATTGGTTGTTCACAATTCATCATGCGGGCATCGATGGATAGAGCTCTCTCTTTATAACCTGTAACATCCCTACAGTAGCCAGCAGTTGAAAACAGATGCGTCTTAGCAAAGTACTACAACCTCACTCATTGGCTTCATGTGTCAAAAATGGGTAATATACACACATTTTTATTTTGTAACCTTGTTGCTTATTTATTTTTATATGGCATGAGTAGCTGTATTATTCATGTCCGACTTTATTAATTTCATAAGTATCTACCGGTCTGAAGACGGTCTGCCTATGACTGAAACCAGTCACCAGAAAAATAAGCATCATTCGCAATCTAGACTGATTATTTTTATTAAAATCACAATTATTATTTACAAAATCACACAGTCTCTCAGCCAATAATTCCATATGGACATATTCATAGCAAATAGTGACAAGTTTACGCTCTGACATGGTTATGCCTATATGAGTCTTCTGGTAATGAATTGATGATGAATATGTATGTTACTGTCGAAATCTAGATCTGCAATAAATTATGGATTCTGCAACTGACAGCTGTCCTCTTTTACATTTGAGTAACTTTGTTTGTTTATACATAGGTGTGTCTGTTTCGTGTCACAGCAGCTCATCAAAGTACATATATCGGCCCACAGAAGAAATAAAAGTTAGCAATATATACACACAATTATCCATTTCCACATAAAGACAAATAAAATAAATGAAAAATGAAATTAACTGTCCACTAAAGCACGGAAACTAAATGAGTTTTATCAGAAAACAGGAAAGACAATAGAGACAGATTTTGCCATGGTATTAATAGTTGATCTGTATGGCTTCATTTTTGCCAAGATACATTTTGGCCTTTCACTGGTCTCCAACTGGCTTCCCATAGTCACATTTTATTGCCTATACAAGTAGTTCAAATACATTCAAAATGCAGCTGACATAACTGTATTACCTACAATTAGACAGTGAAAGCGGATGAAACTCACCATGGTATAAATAAAGTTTTTTCACATATTCATTTGCATTTTCGAAATTCATCAGTATTTTAGTTGTAGTAACTCGCTAACACAATCAATAATTTGCTGTAAATACCACTGCCTAATGATTTCCTGGGAGATTAATACTCACCTTTGAATAATCGTAACCAGTATATGGTAGATCTGCAAGTGCACCAGGTTTGTGAGCATCAAACAGTTTCCTCCGAATGCCAACACCTCTCTCAGGGTCCTT